>NW_022279668.1:0-150769 GCF_009193385.2 Nasonia vitripennis
TCACGTATATTACATCTTAAATGAAGAAGCAGTAAAATTTTTATAAAAAACAAGATGGCCGACACAGTAAAATTTTATAAAACAAGATGGCCGACACTGAAAACCAGAGCAGCAGTTGAGAAAGCAATGCCGTGGTTCGGGTAATATAATCAAAAGTCTCGACTTATGATTGGATATTTAAAGTATATCATACTTCGATATGACAAATAATTTGCATGTCTAACGTACGTCTTAAATGAAGAAGCAGTAAATTTTATAAAACAAGAATGGCCGACACTGAAAACCAGAGCAGCAGTTGAGAAAGCAATGCCGTGGTCGGGGTAATATAATCAAAAGTCTCGACTTATGATTGGATATTTAAAGTATATCATACTTCGATATGACAAATAATTTGCATGTCTAACGTACGTCTTAAATGAAGAAGCAGTAAATTTTATAAAACAAGATGGCCGACACTGAAAACCAGAGCAGCAGTTGAGAAAGCAATGCCGTTGTCGGGGTAATATAATCAAAAGTCTCGACTTATGATTGGATATTTAAAGTATATCATACATCGATATGACAAATAATTTGCATGTCTAACGTATATTACGTCTTAAATGAAGAAGCAGTAAATTTTATAAAACAAGATGGCCGACACTGAAAACCAGAGCAGCAGTTGAGAAAGCAATGCCGTGGTCGGGGTAATATAATCAAAAGTCTCGACTTATGATTGGATATTAAAAGTATATCATACTTCGGTATGACAAATAATTTGCATGTCTAACGTATATTACGTCTTAAATGAAGAAGCAGTAAATTTTATAAAACAAGATGGCCGACACTGAAAACCAGAGCAGCAGTTGAGAAAGCAATGCCGTTGTCGGGGTAATATAATCAAAAGTCTCGACTTATGATTGGATATTTAAAGTATATCATACATCGATATGACAAATAATTTGCATGTCTAACGATATTACGTCTTAAATGAAGAAGCAGTAAATTTTATAAAACAGATGGCGACACAGTAAATTTATAAAACAAGATGGCCGACACAGTAAATTTTATAAAACAAGATGGCCGACACTGAAAACCAGAGCAGCAGTGAGAAAGCAATGCCGTGGTTGGGTAATATAATCAAAAGTCTCGACTTATGATTGGATATTTAAAGTATATCATACTTCGATATGACAAATAATTTGCATGTCTAACGTACGTCTTAAATGAAGAAGCAGTAAATTTTATAAAACAAGATGGCCGACACTGAAAACCAGAGCAGCAGTTGAGAAAGCAATGCCGTTGTCGGGTAATATAATCAAAAGTCTCGACTTATGATTGGATATTTAAAGTATATCATACATCGATATGACAAATAATTTGCATGTCTCACGTATATACGTCTAAATGAAGAAGCAAAATTTTATAAAACAAGATGGCCGACACAGTAAATTTTATAAAACAAGATGCCGACACTGAAAACCAGAGCAGCAGTTGAGAAAGCAATGCCGTGGTTGGGGTAATATAATCAAAAGTCTCGACTTATGATTGGATATTTAAAGTATATCATACTTCGATATGACAAATAATTTGCATGTCTAACGTACGTCTTAAATGAAGAAGCAGTAAATTTTATAAAAACAAGATGGCCGACACTGAAAACCAGAGCAGCAGTTGAGAAAGCAATGCCGTGTTGGGGTAATATAATCAAAAGTCTCGACTTATGATTGGATATTTAAAGTATATCATACTTCGATATGACAAATAATTTGCATGTCTAACGTACGTCTTAAATGAAGAAGCAGTAAATTTTATAAAACAAGATGGCCGACACTGAAAACCAGAGCAGCAGTTGAGAAAGCAATGCCGTTGTCGGGGTAATATAATCAAAAGTCTCGACTTATGATTGGATATTTAAAAGTATATCATACATCGATATGACAAATAATTTGCATGTCTAACGTATATTACGTCTTAAATGAAGAAGCAGTAAATTTTATAAAACAAGATGGCCGACACTGAAAACCAGAGCAGCAGTTGAGAAAGCAATGCCGTGGTCGGGGTAATATAATCAAAAGTCTCGACTTATGATTGGATATTTAAAGTATATCATACTTCGATATGACAAATAATTTGCATGTCTAACGTATATTACGTCTTAAATGAAGAAGCAGTAAATTTTATAAAACAAGATGGCCGACACTGAAAACCAGAGCAGCAGTTGAGAAAGCAATGCCGTTGTCGGGGGTAATATAATCAAAAGTCTCGAATTATGATTGGATATTTAAAGTATATCATACATCGATATGACAAATAATTTGCATGTCTCACGTATATTACGTCTTAAATGAAGAAGCAGTAAATTTTATAAAACAAGATGGCCGACACAGTAAATTTTATAAAACAAGATGGCCGACACAGTAAATTTTATAAAACAAGATGGCCGACACTGAAAACCAGAGCAGCAGTTGAGAAAGCAATGCCGTGGTTGGGGTAATATAATCAAAAGTCTCGACTTATGATTGGATATTTAAAGTATATCATACTTCGATATGACAAATAATTTGCATGTCTAACGTACGTCTTAAATGAAGAAGCAGTAAATTTTATAAAACAAGATGGCCGACACTGAAAACCAGAGCAGCAGTTGAGAAAGCAATGCCGTGGTGGGTAATATAATCAAAAGTCTCGACTTATGATTGGATATTTAAAGTATATCATACTTCGATATGACAAATAATTTGCATGTCTAACGTATATTACGTCTTAAATGAAGAAGCAGTAAATTTTATAAAACAAGATGGCCGACACTGAAAACCAGAGCAGCAGTTGAGAAAGCAATGCCGTTGTCGGGGTAATATAATCAAAAGTCTCGACTTATGATTGGATATTTAAAGTATATCATACTTCGATATGACAAATAATTTGCATGTCTAACGTATATTACGTCTTAAATGAAGAAGCAGTAAATTTTATAAAACAAGATGGCCGACACTGAAAACCAGAGCAGCAGTTGAGAAAGCAATGCCGTGGTCGGGGTAATATAATCAAAAGTCTCGACTTATGATTGGATATTTAAAGTATATCATACTTCGATATGACAAATAATTTGCATGTCTAACGTATATTACGTCTTAAATGAAGAAGCAGTAAATTTTATAAAACAAGATGGCCGACACTGAAAACCAGAGCAGCAGTTGAGAAAGCAATGCCGTTGTCGGGGTAATATAATCAAAAGTCTCGACTTATGATTGGATATTTAAAATATATCATACTTCGATATGACAAATAATTTGCATGTCTAACGTATATTACGTCTTAAATGAAGAAGCAGTAAATTTTATAAAACAAGATGGCCGACACAGTAAATTTTATAAAACAAGATGGCCGACACTGAAAACCAGAGCAGCAGTTGAGAAAGCAAAATGCCGTGGTGGGGTAATATAATCAAAAGTCTCGACTTATGATTGGATATTTAAAGTATATCATACTTCGATATGACAAATAATTTGCATGTCTAACGTACGTCTTAAATGAAGAAGCAGTAAATTTTATAAAACAAGATGGCCGACACTGAAAACCAGAGCAGCAGTTGAGAAAGCAATGCCGTTGGTCGGGGTAATATAATCAAAAGTCTCGACTTATGATTGGATATTTAAAGTATATCATACTTCGATATGACAAATAATTTGCATGTCTAACGTACGTCTTAAATGAAGAAGCAGTAAATTTTATAAAACAAGATGGCCGACACTGAAAACCAGAGCAGCAGTTGAGAAAGCAATGCCGTTGTCGGGGGTATATAATCAAAAGTCTCGACTTATGATTGGATATTTAAAGTATATCATACATCGATATGACAAATAATTTGCATGTCTCACGTATATTACGTCTTAAATGAAGAAGCAGTAAATTTTATAAAACAAGATGGCCGACACAGTAAATTTTATAAAACAAGATGGCCGACACTGAAAACAGAGCAGCAGTTGAGAAAGCAATGCCGTTGTTGGGGTAATATAATCAAAAGTCTCGACTTATGATTGGATATTTAAAGTATATCATACTTCGATATGACAAATAATTTGCATGTCTAACGTACGTCTTAAATGAAGAAGCAGTAAATTTTATAAAACAAGATGGCCGACACTGAAAACCAGAGCAGCAGTTGAGAAAGCAATGCCGTGGTGGGGTAATATAATCAAAAGTCTCGACTTATGATTGGATATTTAAAGTATATCATACTTCGATATGACAAATAATTTGCATGTCTAACGTACGTCTTAAATGAAGAAGCAGTAAATTTTATAAAACAAGATGGCCGACACTGAAAACCAGAGCAGCAGTTGAGAAAGCAATGCCGTTGTCGGGTAATATAATCAAAAGTCTCGACTTATGATTGGATATTTAAAGTATATCATACATCGATATGACAAATAATTTGCATGTCTAACGTATTACGTCTTAAATGAAGAAGCAGTAAATTTTATAAAACAAGATGGCCGACACTGAAAACCAGAGCAGCAGTTGAGAAAGCAATGCCGTGGTCGGGGTAATATAATCAAAAGTCTCGACTTATGATTGGATATTTAAAGTATATCATACTTCGATATGACAAATAATTTGCATGTCTAACGTATATTACGTCTTAAATGAAGAAGCAGTAAATTTTATAAAACAAGATGGCCGACACTGAAAACCAGAGCAGCAGTTGAGAAAGCAATGCCGTTGTCGGGGTAATATAATCAAAAGTCTCGACTTATGATTGGATATTTAAAGTATATCATACATCGATATGACAAATAATTTGCATGTCTCACGTATATTACGTCTTAAATGAAGAAGCAGTAAATTTTATAAACAAGATAAACAGATAAAACAGATGGCCGACACAGTAAATTTTATAAAACAAGATGGCCGACACTGAAAACCAGAGCAGCAGTTGAGAAAGCAATGCCGTGGTTGGGGTAATATAATCAAAAGTCTCGACTTATGATTGGATATTTAAAGTATATCATACTTCGATATGACAAATAATTTGCATGTCTAACGTACGTCTTAAATGAAGAAGCAGTAAATTTTATAAAACAAGATGGCCGACACTGAAAACCAGAGCAGCAGTTGAGAAAGCAATGCCGTGGTTCGGGGTAATATAATCAAAAGTCTCGACTTATGATTGGATATTTAAAGTATATCATACTTCGATATGACAAATAATTTGCATGTCTAACGTATATTACGTCTTAAATGAAGAAGCAGTAAATTTTATAAAACAAGATGGCCGACACTGAAAACCAGAGCAGCAGTTGAGAAAGCAATGCCGTTGTCGGGTAATATAATCAAAAGTCTCGACTTATGATTGGATATTTAAAGTATATCATACATCGATATGACAAATAATTTGCATGTCTAACGTATATTACGTCTTAAATGAAGAAGCAGTAAATTTTTATAAAACAAGATGGCCGACACTGAAAACCAGAGCAGCAGTTGAGAAAGCAATGCCGTGTCGGGGTAATATAATCAAAAGTCTCGACTTATGATTGGATATTTAAAGTATATCATACTTCGATATGACAAAATAATTTGCATGTCTAACGTATATTACGTCTTAAATGAAGAAGCAGTAAATTTTATAAAACAAGATGGCCGACACTGAAAACCAGAGCAGCAGTTGAGAAAGCAATGCCGTTGTCGGGGTAATATAATCAAAAGTCTCGACTTATGATTGGATATTTAAAGTATATCATACATCGATATGACAAATAATTTGCATGTCTCACGTATATTACGTCTTAAATGAAGAAGCAGTAAATTTTATAAAACAAGATGGCCGACACAGTAAATTTTATAAAACAAGATGGCCGACACTGAAAACCAGAGCAGCAGTTGAGAAAGCAATGCCGTGGTTGGGGTAATATAATCAAAAGTCTCGACTTATGATTGGATATTTAAAGTATATCATACTTCGATATGACAAATAATTTGCATGTCTAACGTACGTCTTAAATGAAGAAGCAGTAAATTTTATAAAACAAGATGGCCGACACTGAAAACCAGAGCAGCAGTTGAGAAAGCAATGCCGTGTGTTGGGGTAATATAATCAAAAGTCTCGACTTATGATTGGATATTTAAAGTATATCATACTTCGATATGACAAATAATTTGCATGTCTAACGTACGTCTTAAATGAAGAAGCAGTAAATTTTATAAAACAAGATGGCCGACACTGAAAACCAGAGCAGCAGTTGAGAAAGCAATGCCGTGGTCGGGGTAATATAATCAAAAGTCTCGACTTATGATTGGATATTTAAAGTATATCATACTTCGATATGACAAATAATTTGCATGTCTAACGTATATTACGTCTTAAATGAAGAAGCAGTAAATTTTATAAAACAAGATGGCCGACACTGAAAACAGAGCAGCAGTTGAGAAAGCAATGCCGTGTCGGGGTAATATAATCAAAAGTCTCGACTTATGATTGGATATTTAAAGTATATCATACTTCGATATGACAAATAATTTGCATGTCTAACGTATATTACGTCTTAAATGAAGAAGCAGTAAATTTTATAAAACAAGATGGCCGACACTGAAAACCAGAGCAGCAGTTGAGAAAGCAATGCCGTGGTTGGGTAATATAATCAAAAGTCTCGACTTATGATTGGATATTTAAAGTATATCATACTTCGATATGACAAATAATTTGCATGTCTAACGTACGTCTTAAATGAAGAAGCAGTAAATTTTATAAAACAAGATGGCCGACACTGAAAACCAGAGCAGCAGTTGAGAAAGCAATGCCGTTGTCGGGGTAATATAATCAAAAGTCTCGACTTATGATTGGATATTTAAAGTATATCATACATCGATATGACAAATAATTTGCATGTCTCACGTATATTACGTCTTAAATGAAGAAGCAGTAAATTTTATAAAACAAGATGGCCGACACAGTAAATTTTATAAAACAAGATGGCCGACACTGAAAACCAGAGCAGCAGTTGAGAAAGCAATGCCGTGGTTGGGTAATATAATCAAAAGTCTCGACTTATGATTGGATATTTAAAGTATATCATACTTCGATATGACAAATAATTTGCATGTCTAACGTACGTCTTAAATGAAGAAGCAGTAAATTTTATAAAACAAGATGGCCGACACTGAAAACCAGAGCAGCAGTTGAGAAAGCAATGCGGTGTGTGGGGTAATATAATCAAAAGTCTCGACTTATGATTGGATATTTAAAGTATATCATACTTCGATATGACAAATAATTTGCATGTCTAACGTACGTCTTAAATGAAGAAGCAGTAAATTTTATAAAACAAGATGGCCGACACTGAAAACCAGAGCAGCAGTTGAGAAAGCAATGCCGTTGTCGGGGTAATATAATCAAAAGTCTCGACTTATGATTGGATATTTAAAGTATATCATACATCGATATGACAAATAATTTGCATGTCTCACGTATATTACGTCTTAAATGAAGAAGCAGTAAATTTTATAAAACAAGATGGCCGACACAGTAAATTTATAAAACAAGATGGCCGACACTGAAAACCAGAGCAGCAGTTGAGAAAGCAATGCCGTGGTTGGGTAATATAATCAAAAGTCTCGACTTATGATTGGATATTTAAAGTATATCATACTTCGATATGACAAATAATTTGCATGTCTAACGTACGTCTTAAATGAAGAAGCAGTAAATTTTATAAAACAAGATGGCCGACACTGAAAACCAGAGCAGCAGTTGAGAAAGCAATGCCGTGGTTGGGGTAATATAATCAAAAGTCTCGACTTATGATTGGATATTTAAAGTATATCATACTTCGATATGACAAATAATTTGCATGTCTAACGTACGTCTTAAATGAAGAAGCAGTAAATTTTATAAAACAAGATGGCCGACACTGAAAACCAGAGCAGCAGTTGAGAAAGCAATGCCGTTGTCGGGGTAATATAATCAAAAGTCTCGACTTATGATTGGATATTTAAAGTATATCATACATCGATATGACAAATAATTTGCATGTCTAACGTATATTACGTCTTAAATGAAGAAGCAGTAAATTTTATAAAACAAGATGGCCGACACTGAAAACCAGAGCAGCAGTTGAGAAAGCAATGCCGTGGTCGGGTAATATAATCAAAAGTCTCGACTTATGATTGGATATTTAAAGTATATCATACTTCGATATGACAAATAATTTGCATGTCTAACGTACGTCTTAAATGAAGAAGCAGTAAATTTTATAAAACAAGATGGCCGACACTGAAAACCAGAGCAGCAGTTGAGAAAGCAATGCCGTTGTCGGGGTAATATAATCAAAAGTCTCGACTTATGATTGGATATTTAAAGTATATCATACATCGATATGACAAATAATTTGCATGTCTCACGTATATTACGTCTTAAATGAAGAAGCAGTAAATTTTATAAAACAAGATGGCCGACACAGTAAATTTTATAAAACAAGATGGCCGACACTGAAAACCAGAGCAGCAGTTGAGAAAGCAATGCCGTGGTTGGGGTAATATAATCAAAAGTCTCGACTTATGATTGGATATTTAAAGTATATCATACTTCGATATGACAAATAATTTGCATGTCTAACGTACGTCTTAAATGAAGAAGCAGTAAATTTTATAAAACAAGATGGCCGACACTGAAAACCAGAGCAGCAGTTGAGAAAGCAATGCCGTGGTCGGGGTAATATAATCAAAAGTCTCGACTTATGATTGGATATTTAAAGTATATCATACTTCGATATGACAAATAATTTGCATGTCTAACGTATATTACGTCTTAAATGAAGAAGCAGTAAATTTTATAAAACAAGATGGCCGACACTGAAAACCAGAGCAGCAGTTGAGAAAGCAATGCCGTGTCGGGTAATATAATCAAAAGTCTCGACTTATGATTGGATATTTAAAGTATATCATACATCGATATGACAAATAATTTGCATGTCTAACGTATATTACGTCTTAAATGAAGAAGCAGTAAATTTTATAAAACAAGATGGCCGACACAGTAAATTTTATAAACAAGATGGCCGACACTGAAAACCAGAGCAGCAGTTGAGAAAGCAATGCCGTGGTTGGGTAATATAATCAAAAGTCTCGACTTATGATTGGATATTTAAAGTATATCATACTTCGATATGACAAATAATTTGCATGTCTAACGTACGTCTTAAATGAAGAAGCAGTAAATTTTATAAAACAAGATGGCCGACACTGAAAACCAGAGCAGCAGTTGAGAAAGCAATGCCGTGGTGGGGTAATATAATCAAAAGTCTCGACTTATGATTGGATATTTAAAGTATATCATACTTCGATATGACAAATAATTTGCATGTCTAACGTACGTCTTAAATGAAGAAGCAGTAAATTTTATAAAACAAGATGGCCGACACTGAAAACCAGAGCAGCAGTTGAGAAAGCAATGCCGTTGTCGGGGTAATATAATCAAAAGTCTCGACTTATGATTGGATATTTAAAGTATATCATACATCGATATGACAAATAATTTGCATGTCTCACGTATATTACGTCTTAAATGAAGAAGCAGTAAATTTTATAAAACAAGATGGCCGACACAGTAAATTTTATAAAACAAGATGGCCGACACTGAAAACCAGAGCAGCAGTTGAGAAAGCAATGCCGTGGTTGGGGTAATATAATCAAAAGTCTCGACTTATGATTGGATATTTAAAGTATATCATACTTCGATATGACAAATAATTTGCATGTCTAACGTACGTCTTAAATGAAGAAGCAGTAAATTTTATAAAACAAGATGGCCGACACTGAAAACCAGAGCAGCAGTTGAGAAAGCAATGCCGTGGTCGGGGTAATATAATCAAAAGTCTCGACTTATGATTGGATATTTAAAGTATATCATACTTCGATATGACAAATAATTTGCATGTCTAACGTACGTCTTAAATGAAGAAGCAGTAAATTTTATAAAACAAGATGGCCGACACTGAAAACCAGAGCAGCAGTTGAGAAAGCAATGCCGTGTCGGGGTAATATAATCAAAAGTCTCGACTTATGATTGGATATTTAAAGTATATCATACATCGATATGACAAATAATTTGCATGTCTAACGTATATTACGTCTTAAATGAAGAAGCAGTAAATTTTATAAAACAAGATGGCCGACACTGAAAACCAGAGCAGCAGTTGAGAAAGCAATGCCGTGGTCGGGGTAATATAATCAAAAGTCTCGACTTATGATTGGATATTTAAAGTATATCATACTTCGATATGACAAATAATTTGCATGTCTAACGTACGTCTTAAATGAAGAAGCAGTAAATTTTATAAAACAAGATGGCCGACACTGAAAACCAGAGCAGCAGTTGAGAAAGCAATGCCGTTGTCGGGGTAATATAATCAAAAGTCTCGACTTATGATTGGATATTTAAAGTATATCATACATCGATATGACAAATAATTTGCATGTCTCACGTATATTACGTCTTAAATGAAGAAGCAGTAAATTTTATAAAACAAGATGGCCGACACAGTAAATTTTATAAAACAAGATGGCCGACACTGAAAACCAGAGCAGCAGTTGAGAAAGCAATGCCGTGGTGGGGTAATATAATCAAAAGTCTCGACTTATGATTGGATATTTAAAGTATATCATACTTCGATATGACAAATAATTTGCATGTCTAACGTACGTCTTAAATGAAGAAGCAGTAAATTTTATAAAACAAGATGGCCGACACTGAAAACCAGAGCAGCAGTTGAGAAAGCAATGCCGTGGTCGGGGTAATATAATCAAAAGTCTCGACTTATGATTGGATATTTAAAGTATATCATACTTCGATATGACAAATAATTTGCATGTCTAACGTATATTACGTCTTAAATGAAAAGCAGTAAATTTTATAAAACAAGATGGCCGACACTGAAAACAGAGCAGCAGTTGAGAAAGCAATGCCGTTGTCGGGGTAATATAATCAAAAGTCTCGACTTATGATTGGATATTTAAAGTATATCATACTTCGATATGACAAATAATTTGCATGTCTAACGTATATTACGTCTTAAATGAAGAAGCAGTAAATTTTATAAAACAAGATGGCCGACACTGAAAACCAGAGCAGCAGTTGAGAAAGCAATGCCGTTGTCGGGGTAATATAATCAAAAGTCTCGACTTATGATTGGATATTTAAAGTATATCATACTTCGATATGACAAATAATTTGCATGTCTAACGTATATACGTCTTAAATGAAGAAGCAGTAAATTTTATAAAACAAGATGGCCGACACTGAAAACCAGAGCAGCAGTTGAGAAAGCAATGCCGTTGTCGGGGTAATATAATCAAAAGTCTCGACTTATGATTGGATATTTAAAGTATATCATACTTCGATATGACAAATAATTTGCATGTCTAACGTATATTACGTCTTAAATGAAGAAGCAGTAAATTTTATAAAACAAGATGGCCGACACTGAAAACCAGAGCAGCAGTTGAGAAAGCAATGCCGTTGTCGGGGTAATATAATCAAAAGTCTCGACTTATGATTGGATATTTAAAGTATATCATACATCGATATGACAAATAATTTGCATGTCTAACGTATATTACGTCTTAAATGAAAAGCAGTAAATTTTATAAAACAAGATGCCGACACTGAAAACCAGAGCAGCAGTTGAGAAAGCAATGCCGTTGTCGGGGTAATATAATCAAAAGTCTCGACTTATGATTGGATATTTAAAGTATATCATACTTCGATATGACAAATAATTTGCATGTCTAACGTATATTACGTCTTAAATGAAGAAGCAGTAAATTTTATAAAACAAGATGGCCGACACTGAAAACCAGAGCAGCAGTTGAGAAAGCAATGCCGTTGTCGGGGTAATATAATCAAAAGTCTCGACTTATGATTGGATATTTAAAGTATATCATACATCGATATGACAAATAATTTGCATGTCTCACGTATATTACGTCTTAAATGAAGAAGCAGTAAATTTTATAAAACAAGATGGCCGACACAGTAAATTTTATAAAACAAGATGGCCGACACTGAAAACCAGAGCAGCAGTTGAGAAAGCAATGCCGTGGTTGGGGTAATATAATCAAAAGTCTCGACTTATGATTGGATATTTAAAGTATATCATACTTCGATATGACAAATAATTTGCATGTCTAACGTACGTCTTAAATGAAGAAGCAGTAAATTTTATAAAACAAGATGGCCGACACTGAAAACCAGAGCAGCAGTTGAGAAAGCAATGCCGTGGTCGGGGTAATATAATCAAAAGTCTCGACTTATGATTGGATATTTAAAGTATATCATACTTCGATATGACAAATAATTTGCATGTCTAACGTACGTCTTAAATGAAGAAGCAGTAAATTTTATAAAACAAGATGGCCGACACTGAAAACCAGAGCAGCAGTTGAGAAAGCAATGCCGTGGTCGGGTAATATAATCAAAAGTCTCGACTTATGATTGGATATTTAAAGTATATCATACTTCGATATGACAAATAATTTGCATGTCTAACGTATATTACGTCTTAAATGAAAAGCAGTAAATTTTATAAAACAAGATGGCCGACACTGAAAACAGAGCAGCAGTTGAGAAAGCAATGCCGTTGTCGGGGTAATATAATCAAAAGTCTCGACTTATGATTGGATATTTAAAGTATATCATACTTCGATATGACAAATAATTTGCATGTCTAACGTATATTACGTCTTAAATGAAGAAGCAGTAAATTTTATAAAACAAGATGGCCGACACTGAAAACAGAGCAGCAGTTGAGAAAGCAATGCCGTGGTCGGGGTAATATAATCAAAAGTCTCGACTTATGATTGGATATTTAAAGTATATCATACTTCGATATGACAAATAATTTGCATGTCTAACGTACGTCTTAAATGAAGAAGCAGTAAATTTTATAAAACAAGATGGCCGACACTGAAAACCAGAGCAGCAGTTGAGAAAGCAATGCCGTTGTCGGGGTAATATAATCAAAAGTCTCGACTTATGATTGGATATTTAAAGTATATCATACATCGATATGACAAATAATTTGCATGTCTCACGTATATTACGTCTTAAATGAAGAAGCAGTAAATTTTATAAAACAAGATGGCCGACACAGTAAATTTTATAAAACAAGATGGCCGACACTGAAAACCAGAGCAGCAGTTGAGAAAGCAATGCCGTGGTTGGGGTAATATAATCAAAAGTCTCGACTTATGATTGGATATTTAAAGTATATCATACTTCGATATGACAAATAATTTGCATGTCTAACGTACGTCTTAAATGAAGAAGCAGTAAATTTTATAAAACAAGATGGCCGACACTGAAAACCAGAGCAGCAGTTGAGAAAGCAATGCCGTGGTCGGGGTAATATAATCAAAAGTCTCGACTTATGATTGGATATTTAAAGTATATCATACTTCGATATGACAAATAATTTGCATGTCTAACGTACGTCTTAAATGAAGAAGCAGTAAATTTTATAAAACAAGATGGCCGACACTGAAAACCAGAGCAGCAGTTGAGAAAGCAATGCCGTTGTCGGGGTAATATAATCAAAAGTCTCGACTTATGATTGGATATTTAAAGTATATCATACATCGATATGACAAATAATTTGCATGTCTCACGTATATTACGTCTTAAATGAAGAAGCAGTAAATTTTATAAAACAAGATGGCCGACACAGTAAATTTTATAAAACAAGATGGCCGACACTGAAAACCAGAGCAGCAGTTGAGAAAGCAATGCCGTGGTTGGGGTAATATAATCAAAAGTCTCGACTTATGATTGGATATTTAAAGTATATCATACTTCGATATGACAAATAATTTGCATGTCTAACGTACGTCTTAAATGAAGAAGCAGTAAATTTTATAAAACAAGATGGCCGACACTGAAAACCAGAGCAGCAGTTGAGAAAGCAATGCCGTGGTCGGGGTAATATAATCAAAAGTCTCGACTTATGATTGGATATTTAAAGTATATCATACTTCGATATGACAAATAATTTGCATGTCTAACGTACGTCTTAAATGAAGAAGCAGTAAATTTTATAAAACAAGATGGCCGACACTGAAAACCAGAGCAGCAGTTGAGAAAGCAATGCCGTTGTCGGGGTAATATAATCAAAAGTCTCGACTTATGATTGGATATTTAAAGTATATCATACTTCGATATGACAAATAATTTGCATGTCTAACGTATATTACGTCTTAAATGAAGAAGCAGTAAATTTTATAAAACAAGATGGCCGACACTGAAAACCAGAGCAGCAGTTGAGAAAGCAATGCCGTGGTCGGGGTAATATAATCAAAAGTCTCGACTTATGATTGGATATTTAAAGTATATCATACTTCGATATGACAAATAATTTGCATGTCTAACGTACGTCTTAAATGAAGAAGCAGTAAATTTTATAAAACAAGATGGCCGACACTGAAAACCAGAGCAGCAGTTGAGAAAGCAATGCCGTTGTCGGGGTAATATAATCAAAAGTCTCGACTTATGATTGGATATTTAAAGTATATCATACATCGATATGACAAATAATTTGCATGTCTCACGTATATTACGTCTTAAATGAAGAAGCAGTAAATTTTATAAAACAAGATGGCCGACACAGTAAATTTTATAAAACAAGATGGCCGACACTGAAAACCAGAGCAGCAGTTGAGAAAGCAATGCCGTGGTTGGGGTAATATAATCAAAAGTCTCGACTTATGATTGGATATTTAAAGTATATCATACTTCGATATGACAAATAATTTGCATGTCTAACGTACGTCTTAAATGAAGAAGCAGTAAATTTTATAAAACAAGATGGCCGACACTGAAAACCAGAGCAGCAGTTGAGAAAGCAATGCCGTGGTCGGGGTAATATAATCAAAAGTCTCGACTTATGATTGGATATTTAAAGTATATCATACTTCGATATGACAAATAATTTGCATGTCTAACGTATATTACGTCTTAAATGAAGAAGCAGTAAATTTTATAAAACAAGATGGCCGACACTGAAAACAGAGCAGCAGTTGAGAAAGCAATGCCGTTGTCGGGGTAATATAATCAAAAGTCTCGACTTATGATTGGATATTTAAAGTATATCATACTTCGATATGACAAATAATTTGCATGTCTAACGTATATTACGTCTTAAATGAAGAAGCAGTAAATTTTATAAAACAAGATGGCCGACACTGAAAACCAGAGCAGCAGTTGAGAAAGCAATGCCGTTGTCGGGGTAATATAATCAAAAGTCTCGACTTATGATTGGATATTTAAAGTATATCATACTTCGATATGACAAATAATTTGCATGTCTAACGTATATTACGTCTTAAATGAAGAAGCAGTAAATTTTATAAAACAAGATGGCCGACACTGAAAACAGAGCAGCAGTTGAGAAAGCAATGCCGTTGTCGGGGTAATATAATCAAAAGTCTCGACTTATGATTGGATATTTAAAGTATATCATACTTCGATATGACAAATAATTTGCATGTCTAACGTATATTACGTCTTAAATGAAGAAGCAGTAAATTTTATAAAACAAGATGGCCGACACTGAAAACCAGAGCAGCAGTTGAGAAAGCAATGCCGTTGTCGGGGTAATATAATCAAAAGTCTCGACTTATGATTGGATATTTAAAGTATATCATACTTCGATATGACAAATAATTTGCATGTCTAACGTATATTACGTCTTAAATGAAAAGCAGTAAATTTTATAAAACAAGATGGCCGACACTGAAAACCAGAGCAGCAGTTGAGAAAGCAATGCCGTTGTCGGGGTAATATAATCAAAAGTCTCGACTTATGATTGGATATTTAAAGTATATCATACTTCGATATGACAAATAATTTGCATGTCTAACGTATATTACGTCTTAAATGAAGAAGCAGTAAATTTTATAAAACAAGATGGCCGACACTGAAAACCAGAGCAGCAGTTGAGAAAGCAATGCCGTTGTCGGGGTAATATAATCAAAAGTCTCGAATTATGATTGGATATTTAAAGTATATCATACATCGATATGACAAATAATTTGCATGTCTCACGTATATTACGTCTTAAATGAAGAAGCAGTAAATTTTATAAAACAAGATGGCCGACACAGTAAATTTTATAAAACAAGATGGCCGACACTGAAAACCAGAGCAGCAGTTGAGAAAGCAATGCCGTGGTTGGGGTAATATAATCAAAAGTCTCGACTTATGATTGGATATTTAAAGTATATCATACTTCGATATGACAAATAATTTGCATGTCTAACGTACGTCTTAAATGAAGAAGCAGTAAATTTTATAAAACAAGATGGCCGACACTGAAAACCAGAGCAGCAGTTGAGAAAGCAATGCCGTGGTCGGGGTAATATAATCAAAAGTCTCGACTTATGATTGGATATTTAAAGTATATCATACTTCGATATGACAAATAATTTGCATGTCTAACGTATATTACGTCTTAAATGAAGAAGCAGTAAATTTTATAAAACAAGATGGCCGACACTGATAACACGAGCAGCAGTTGAGAAAGCAATGCCGTTGTCGGGGTAATATAATCAAAAGTCTCGAATTATGATTGGATATTTAAAGTATATCATACATCGATATGACAAATAATTTGCATGTCTAACGTATATTACGTCTTAAATGAAGAAGCAGTAAATTTTATAAAACAAGATGGCCGACACTGAAAACCAGAGCAGCAGTTGAGAAAGCAATGCCGTTGTCGGGGTAATATAATCAAAAGTCTCGACTTATGATTGGATATTTAAAGTATATCATACTTCGATATGACAAATAATTTGCATGTCTAACGTATATTACGTCTTAAATGAAGAAGCAGTAAATTTTATAAAACAAGATGGCCGACACTGAAAACCAGAGCAGCAGTTGAGAAAGCAATGCCGTTGTCGGGGTAATATAATCAAAAGTCTCGACTTATGATTGGATATTTAAAGTATATCATACATCGATATGACAAATAATTTGCATGTCTCACGTATATTACGTCTTAAATGAAGAAGCAGTAAATTTTATAAAACAAGATGGCCGACACAGTAAATTTTATAAAACAAGATGGCCGACACTGAAAACCAGAGCAGCAGTTGAGAAAGCAATGCCGTGGTTGGGGTAATATAATCAAAAGTCTCGACTTATGATTGGATATTTAAAGTATATCATACTTCGATATGACAAATAATTTGCATGTCTAACGTACGTCTTAAATGAAGAAGCAGTAAATTTTATAAAACAAGATGGCCGACACTGAAAACCAGAGCAGCAGTTGAGAAAGCAATGCCGTGGTTGGGGTAATATAATCAAAAGTCTCGACTTATGATTGGATATTTAAAGTATATCATACTTCGATATGACAAATAATTTGCATGTCTAACGTACGTCTTAAATGAAGAAGCAGTAAATTTTATAAAACAAGATGGCCGACACTGAAAACCAGAGCAGCAGTTGAGAAAGCAATGCCGTGGTCGGGGTAATATAATCAAAAGTCTCGACTTATGATTGGATATTTAAAGTATATCATACTTCGATATGACAAATAATTTGCATGTCTAACGTATATTACGTCTTAAATGATAAAGCAGTAAATTTTATAAAACAAGATGGCCGACACTGAAAACCAGAGCAGCAGTTGAGAAAGCAATGCCGTTGTCGGGGTAATATAATCAAAAGTCTCGACTTATGATTGGATATTTAAAGTATATCATACTTCGATATGACAAATAATTTGCATGTCTAACGTATATTACGTCTTAAATGAAGAAGCAGTAAATTTTATAAAACAAGATGGCCGACACTGATAACCGAGCAGCAGTTGAGAAAGCAATGCCGTGGTCGGGGTAATATAATCAAAAGTCTCGACTTATGATTGGATATTTAAAGTATATCATACTTCGATATGACAAATAATTTGCATGTCTAACGTACGTCTTAAATGAAGAAGCAGTAAATTTTATAAAACAAGATGGCCGACACTGAAAACCAGAGCAGCAGTTGAGAAAGCAATGCCGTTGTCGGGGTAATATAATCAAAAGTCTCGACTTATGATTGGATATTTAAAGTATATCATACATCGATATGACAAATAATTTGCATGTCTCACGTATATTACGTCTTAAATGAAGAAGCAGTAAATTTTATAAAACAAGATGGCCGACACAGTAAATTTTATAAAACAAGATGGCCGACACTGAAAACCAGAGCAGCAGTTGAGAAAGCAATGCCGTGGTTGGGGTAATATAATCAAAAGTCTCGACTTATGATTGGATATTTAAAGTATATCATACTTCGATATGACAAATAATTTGCATGTCTAACGTACGTCTTAAATGAAGAAGCAGTAAATTTTATAAAACAAGATGGCCGACACTGAAAACCAGAGCAGCAGTTGAGAAAGCAATGCCGTGGTCGGGGTAATATAATCAAAAGTCTCGACTTATGATTGGATATTTAAAGTATATCATACTTCGATATGACAAATAATTTGCATGTCTAACGTACGTCTTAAATGAAGAAGCAGTAAATTTTATAAAACAAGATGGCCGACACTGAAAACCAGAGCAGCAGTTGAGAAAGCAATGCCGTTGTCGGGGTAATATAATCAAAAGTCTCGACTTATGATTGGATATTTAAAGTATATCATACATCGATATGACAAATAATTTGCATGTCTCACGTATATTACGTCTTAAATGAAGAAGCAGTAAATTTTATAAAACAAGATGGCCGACACAGTAAATTTTATAAAACAAGATGGCCGACACTGAAAACCAGAGCAGCAGTTGAGAAAGCAATGCCGTGGTTGGGGTAATATAATCAAAAGTCTCGACTTATGATTGGATATTTAAAGTATATCATACTTCGATATGACAAATAATTTGCATGTCTAACGTACGTCTTAAATGAAGAAGCAGTAAATTTTATAAAACAAGATGGCCGACACTGAAAACCAGAGCAGCAGTTGAGAAAGCAATGCCGTGGTCGGGGTAATATAATCAAAAGTCTCGACTTATGATTGGATATTTAAAGTATATCATACTTCGATATGACAAATAATTTGCATGTCTAACGTACGTCTTAAATGAAGAAGCAGTAAATTTTATAAAACAAGATGGCCGACACTGAAAACCAGAGCAGCAGTTGAGAAAGCAATGCCGTTGTCGGGGTAATATAATCAAAAGTCTCGACTTATGATTGGATATTTAAAGTATATCATACATCGATATGACAAATAATTTGCATGTCTAACGTATATTACGTCTTAAATGAAGAAGCAGTAAATTTTATAAAACAAGATGGCCGACACTGAAAACCAGAGCAGCAGTTGAGAAAGCAATGCCGTGGTCGGGGTAATATAATCAAAAGTCTCGACTTATGATTGGATATTTAAAGTATATCATACTTCGATATGACAAATAATTTGCATGTCTAACGTACGTCTTAAATGAAGAAGCAGTAAATTTTATAAAACAAGATGGCCGACACTGAAAACCAGAGCAGCAGTTGAGAAAGCAATGCCGTTGTCGGGGTAATATAATCAAAAGTCTCGACTTATGATTGGATATTTAAAGTATATCATACATCGATATGACAAATAATTTGCATGTCTCACGTATATTACGTCTTAAATGAAGAAGCAGTAAATTTTATAAAACAAGATGGCCGACACAGTAAATTTTATAAAACAAGATGGCCGACACTGAAAACCAGAGCAGCAGTTGAGAAAGCAATGCCGTGGTTGGGGTAATATAATCAAAAGTCTCGACTTATGATTGGATATTTAAAGTATATCATACTTCGATATGACAAATAATTTGCATGTCTAACGTACGTCTTAAATGAAGAAGCAGTAAATTTTATAAAACAAGATGGCCGACACTGAAAACCAGAGCAGCAGTTGAGAAAGCAATGCCGTGGTCGGGGTAATATAATCAAAAGTCTCGACTTATGATTGGATATTTAAAGTATATCATACTTCGATATGACAAATAATTTGCATGTCTAACGTATATTACGTCTTAAATGAAGAAGCAGTAAATTTTATAAAACAAGATGGCCGACACTGAAAACCAGAGCAGCAGTTGAGAAAGCAATGCCGTTGTCGGGGTAATATAATCAAAAGTCTCGACTTATGATTGGATATTTAAAGTATATCATACTTCGATATGACAAATAATTTGCATGTCTAACGTATATTACGTCTTAAATGAAGAAGCAGTAAATTTTATAAAACAAGATGGCCGACACTGAAAACCAGAGCAGCAGTTGAGAAAGCAATGCCGTTGTCGGGGTAATATAATCAAAAGTCTCGACTTATGATTGGATATTTAAAGTATATCATACTTCGATATGACAAATAATTTGCATGTCTAACGTATATTACGTCTTAAATGAAGAAGCAGTAAATTTTATAAAACAAGATGGCCGACACTGAAAACCAGAGCAGCAGTTGAGAAAGCAATGCCGTTGTCGGGGTAATATAATCAAAAGTCTCGACTTATGATTGGATATTTAAAGTATATCATACTTCGATATGACAAATAATTTGCATGTCTAACGTATATTACGTCTTAAATGAAGAAGCAGTAAATTTTATAAAACAAGATGGCCGACACTGAAAACCAGAGCAGCAGTTGAGAAAGCAATGCCGTTGTCGGGGTAATATAATCAAAAGTCTCGACTTATGATTGGATATTTAAAGTATATCATACTTCGATATGACAAATAATTTGCATGTCTAACGTATATTACGTCTTAAATGAAGAAGCAGTAAATTTTATAAAACAAGATGCCGACACTGAAAACCAGAGCAGCAGTTGAGAAAGCAATGCCGTTGTCGGGGTAATATAATCAAAAGTCTCGACTTATGATTGGATATTTAAAGTATATCATACTTCGATATGACAAATAATTTGCATGTCTAACGTATATTACGTCTTAAATGAAGAAGCAGTAAATTTTATAAAACAAGATGGCCGACACTGAAAACCAGAGCAGCAGTTGAGAAAGCAATGCCGTTGTCGGGGTAATATAATCAAAAGTCTCGACTTATGATTGGATATTTAAAGTATATCATACATCGATATGACAAATAATTTGCATGTCTCACGTATATTACGTCTTAAATGAAGAAGCAGTAAATTTTATAAAACAAGATGGCCGACACAGTAAATTTTATAAAACAAGATGGCCGACACTGAAAACCAGAGCAGCAGTTGAGAAAGCAATGCCGTGGTTGGGGTAATATAATCAAAAGTCTCGACTTATGATTGGATATTTAAAGTATATCATACTTCGATATGACAAATAATTTGCATGTCTAACGTACGTCTTAAATGAAGAAGCAGTAAATTTTATAAAACAAGATGGCCGACACTGAAAACCAGAGCAGCAGTTGAGAAAGCAATGCCGTGGTCGGGGTAATATAATCAAAAGTCTCGACTTATGATTGGATATTTAAAGTATATCATACTTCGATATGACAAATAATTTGCATGTCTAACGTACGTCTTAAATGAAGAAGCAGTAAATTTTATAAAACAAGATGGCCGACACTGAAAACCAGAGCAGCAGTTGAGAAAGCAATGCCGTTGTCGGGGTAATATAATCAAAAGTCTCGACTTATGATTGGATATTTAAAGTATATCATACTTCGATATGACAAATAATTTGCATGTCTAACGTATATTACGTCTTAAATGAAGAAGCAGTAAATTTTATAAAACAAGATGGCCGACACTGAAAACCAGAGCAGCAGTTGAGAAAGCAATGCCGTGGTCGGGGTAATATAATCAAAAGTCTCGACTTATGATTGGATATTTAAAGTATATCATACTTCGATATGACAAATAATTTGCATGTCTAACGTATATTACGTCTTAAATGAAGAAGCAGTAAATTTTATAAAACAAGATGGCCGACACTGAAAACCAGAGCAGCAGTTGAGAAAGCAATGCCGTTGTCGGGGTAATATAATCAAAAGTCTCGACTTATGATTGGATATTTAAAGTATATCATACATCGATATGACAAATAATTTGCATGTCTCACGTATATTACGTCTTAAATGAAGAAGCAGTAAATTTTATAAAACAAGATGGCCGACACAGTAAAGATGGCCGACACTGAAAACCAGAGCAGCAGTTGAGAAAGCAATGCCGTGGTTGGGGTAATATAATCAAAAGTCTCGACTTATGATTGGATATTTAAAGTATATCATACTTCGATATGACAAATAATTTGCATGTCTAACGTACGTCTTAAATGAAGAAGCAGTAAATTTTATAAAACAAGATGGCCGACACTGAAAACCAGAGCAGCAGTTGAGAAAGCAATGCCGTTGTCGGGGTAATATAATCAAAAGTCTCGACTTATGATTGGATATTTAAAGTATATCATACTTCGATATGACAAATAATTTGCATGTCTAACGTATATTACGTCTTAAATGAAGAAGCAGTAAATTTTATAAAACAAGATGGCCGACACTGAAAACCAGAGCAGCAGTTGAGAAAGCAATGCCGTTGTCGGGGTAATATAATCAAAAGTCTCGACTTATGATTGGATATTTAAAGTATATCATACTTCGATATGACAAATAATTTGCATGTCTAACGTATATTACGTCTTAAATGAAGAAGCAGTAAATTTTATAAAACAAGATGCCGACACTGAAAACGAGCAGCAGTTGAGAAAGCAATGCCGTTGTCGGGGTAATATAATCAAAAGTCTCGACTTATGATTGGATATTTAAAGTATATCATACTTCGATATGACAAATAATTTGCATGTCTAACGTATATTACGTCTTAAATGAAGAAGCAGTAAATTTTATAAAACAAGATGGCCGACACTGAAAACCAGAGCAGCAGTTGAGAAAGCAATGCCGTTGTCGGGGTAATATAATCAAAAGTCTCGACTTATGATTGGATATTTAAAGTATATCATACATCGATATGACAAATAATTTGCATGTCTCACGTATATTACGTCTTAAATGAAGAAGCAGTAAATTTTATAAAACAAGATGGCCGACACAGTAAATTTTACAAGATGGCCGACACTGAAAACCAGAGCAGCAGTTGAGAAAGCAATGCCGTGGTCGGGGTAATATAATCAAAAGTCTCGACTTATGATTGGATATTTAAAGTATATCATACTTCGATATGACAAATAATTTGCATGTCTAACGTACGTCTTAAATGAAGAAGCAGTAAATTTTATAAAACAAGATGGCCGACACTGAAAACCAGAGCAGCAGTTGAGAAAGCAATGCCGTGGTCGGGGTAATATAATCAAAAGTCTCGACTTATGATTGGATATTTAAAGTATATCATACTTCGATATGACAAATAATTTGCATGTCTAACGTACGTCTTAAATGAAGAAGCAGTAAATTTTATAAAACAAGATGGCCGACACTGAAAACCAGAGCAGCAGTTGAGAAAGCAATGCCGTGGTCGGGGTAATATAATCAAAAGTCTCGACTTATGATTGGATATTTAAAGTATATCATACTTCGATATGACAAATAATTTGCATGTCTAACGTATATTACGTCTTAAATGAAGAAGCAGTAAATTTTATAAAACAAGATGGCCGACACTGAAAACCAGAGCAGCAGTTGAGAAAGCAATGCCGTTGTCGGGGTAATATAATCAAAAGTCTCGACTTATGATTGGATATTTAAAGTATATCATACTTCGATATGACAAATAATTTGCATGTCTAACGTATATTACGTCTTAAATGAAGAAGCAGTAAATTTTATAAAACAAGATGGCCGACACTGAAAACCAGAGCAGCAGTTGAGAAAGCAATGCCGTTGGTCGGGGTAATATAATCAAAAGTCTCGACTTATGATTGGATATTTAAAGTATATCATACTTCGATATGACAAATAATTTGCATGTCTAACGTATATTACGTCTTAAATGAAGAAGCAGTAAATTTTATAAAACAAGATGGCCGACACTGAAAACACAGAGCAGCAGTTGAGAAAGCAATGCCGTTGTCGGGGTAATATAATCAAAAGTCTCGACTTATGATTGGATATTTAAAGTATATCATACTTCGATATGACAAATAATTTGCATGTCTAACGTATATTACGTCTTAAATGAAGAAGCAGTAAATTTTATAAAACAAGATGGCCGACACTGAAAACCAGAGCAGCAGTTGAGAAAGCAATGCCGTTGTCGGGTAATATAATCAAAAGTCTCGACTTATGATTGGATATTTAAAGTATATCATACTTCGATATGACAAATAATTTGCATGTCTAACGTATATTACGTCTTAAATGAAGAAGCAGTAAATTTTATAAAACAAGATGGCCGACACTGAAAACCAGAGCAGCAGTTGAGAAAGCAATGCCGTTGTCGGGGTAATATAATCAAAAGTCTCGACTTATGATTGGATATTTAAAGTATATCATACTTCGATATGACAAATAATTTGCATGTCTAACGTATATTACGTCTTAAATGAAGAAGCAGTAAATTTTATAAAACAAGATGGCCGACACTGAAAACCAGAGCAGCAGTTGAGAAAGCAATGCCGTTGTCGGGGTAATATAATCAAAAGTCTCGACTTATGATTGGATATTTAAAGTATATCATACATCGATATGACAAATAATTTGCATGTCTCACGTATATTACGTCTTAAATGAAGAAGCAGTAAATTTTATAAAACAAGATGGCCGACACAGTAAATTTTATAAAACAAGATGGCCGACACTGAAAACCAGAGCAGCAGTTGAGAAAGCAATGCCGTGGTTGGGGTAATATAATCAAAAGTCTCGACTTATGATTGGATATTTAAAGTATATCATACTTCGATATGACAAATAATTTGCATGTCTAACGTACGTCTTAAATGAAGAAGCAGTAAATTTTATAAAACAAGATGGCCGACACTGAAAACCAGAGCAGCAGTTGAGAAAGCAATGCCGTGGTCGGGGTAATATAATCAAAAGTCTCGACTTATGATTGGATATTTAAAGTATATCATACTTCGATATGACAAATAATTTGCATGTCTAACGTATATTACGTCTTAAATGAAGAAGCAGTAAATTTTATAAAACAAGATGGCCGACACTGAAAACCAGAGCAGCAGTTGAGAAAGCAATGCCGTTGTCGGGGTAATATAATCAAAAGTCTCGACTTATGATTGGATATTTAAAGTATATCATACTTCGATATGACAAATAATTTGCATGTCTAACGTATATTACGTCTTAAATGAAAAGCAGTAAATTTTATAAAACAAGATGCCGACACTGAAAACCAGAGCAGCAGTTGAGAAAGCAATGCCGTTGTCGGGGTAATATAATCAAAAGTCTCGACTTATGATTGGATATTTAAAGTATATCATACTTCGATATGACAAATAATTTGCATGTCTAACGTATATTACGTCTTAAATGAAGAAGCAGTAAATTTTATAAAACAAGATGGCCGACACTGAAAACCAGAGCAGCAGTTGAGAAAGCAATGCCGTTGTCGGGGTAATATAATCAAAAGTCTCGACTTATGATTGGATATTTAAAGTATATCATACTTCGATATGACAAATAATTTGCATGTCTAACGTATATTACGTCTTAAATGAAGAAGCAGTAAATTTTATAAAACAAGATGCCGACACTGAAAACCAGAGCAGCAGTTGAGAAAGCAATGCCGTTGTCGGGGTAATATAATCAAAAGTCTCGACTTATGATTGGATATTTAAAGTATATCATACTTCGATATGACAAATAATTTGCATGTCTAACGTATATTACGTCTTAAATGAAGAAGCAGTAAATTTTATAAAACAAGATGGCCGACACTGAAAACCAGAGCAGCAGTTGAGAAAGCAATGCCGTTGTCGGGGTAATATAATCAAAAGTCTCGACTTATGATTGGATATTTAAAGTATATCATACATCGATATGACAAATAATTTGCATGTCTAACGTATATTACGTCTTAAATGAAGAAGCAGTAAATTTTATAAAACAAGATGGCCGACACTGAAAACCAGAGCAGCAGTTGAGAAAGCAATGCCGTTGTCGGGGTAATATAATCAAAAGTCTCGACTTATGATTGGATATTTAAAGTATATCATACTTCGATATGACAAATAATTTGCATGTCTAACGTATATTACGTCTTAAATGAAGAAGCAGTAAATTTTATAAAACAAGATGGCCGACACTGAAAACCAGAGCAGCAGTTGAGAAAGCAATGCCGTTGTCGGGGTAATATAATCAAAAGTCTCGACTTATGATTGGATATTTAAAGTATATCATACATCGATATGACAAATAATTTGCATGTCTCACGTATATTACGTCTTAAATGAAGAAGCAGTAAATTTTATAAAACAAGATGGCCGACACAGTAAATTTATAAAACAAGATGGCCGACACTGAAAACCAGAGCAGCAGTTGAGAAAGCAATGCCGTGGTTGGGGTAATATAATCAAAAGTCTCGACTTATGATTGGATATTTAAAGTATATCATACTTCGATATGACAAATAATTTGCATGTCTAACGTACGTCTTAAATGAAGAAGCAGTAAATTTTATAAAACAAGATGGCCGACACTGAAAACCAGAGCAGCAGTTGAGAAAGCAATGCCGTGGTCGGGGTAATATAATCAAAAGTCTCGACTTATGATTGGATATTTAAAGTATATCATACTTCGATATGACAAATAATTTGCATGTCTAACGTACGTCTTAAATGAAGAAGCAGTAAATTTTATAAAACAAGATGGCCGACACTGAAAACCAGAGCAGCAGTTGAGAAAGCAATGCCGTTGTCGGGGTAATATAATCAAAAGTCTCGACTTATGATTGGATATTTAAAGTATATCATACTTCGATATGACAAATAATTTGCATGTCTAACGTATATTACGTCTTAAATGAAGAAGCAGTAAATTTTATAAAACAAGATGGCCGACACTGAAAACCAGAGCAGCAGTTGAGAAAGCAATGCCGTGGTCGGGGTAATATAATCAAAAGTCTCGACTTATGATTGGATATTTAAAGTATATCATACTTCGATATGACAAATAATTTGCATGTCTAACGTATATTACGTCTTAAATGAAGAAGCAGTAAATTTTATAAAACAAGATGGCCGACACTGAAAACCAGAGCAGCAGTTGAGAAAGCAATGCCGTTGTCGGGGTAATATAATCAAAAGTCTCGACTTATGATTGGATATTTAAAGTATATCATACATCGATATGACAAATAATTTGCATGTCTCACGTATATTACGTCTTAAATGAAGAAGCAGTAAATTTTATAAAACAAGATGGCCGACACAGTAAATTTATAAAACAAGATGGCCGACACTGAAAACCAGAGCAGCAGTTGAGAAAGCAATGCCGTGGTTGGGGTAATATAATCAAAAGTCTCGACTTATGATTGGATATTTAAAGTATATCATACTTCGATATGACAAATAATTTGCATGTCTAACGTACGTCTTAAATGAAGAAGCAGTAAATTTTATAAAACAAGATGCTCGACGCTGATAACACGAGCAGCAGTTGAGAAAGCAATGCCGTTGTCGGGGTAATATAATCAAAAGTCTCGACTTATGATTGGATATTTAAAGTATATCATACTTCGATATGACAAATAATTTGCATGTCTAACGTATATTACGTCTTAAATGAAGAAGCAGTAAATTTTATAAAACAAGATGGCCGACACTGAAAACCAGAGCAGCAGTTGAGAAAGCAATGCCGTTGTCGGGGTAATATAATCAAAAGTCTCGACTTATGATTGGATATTTAAAGTATATCATACTTCGATATGACAAATAATTTGCATGTCTAACGTATATTACGTCTTAAATGAAGAAGCAGTAAATTTTATAAAACAAGATGGCCGACACTGAAAACAGAGCAGCAGTTGAGAAAGCAATGCCGTTGTCGGGGTAATATAATCAAAAGTCTCGACTTATGATTGGATATTTAAAGTATATCATACTTCGATATGACAAATAATTTGCATGTCTAACGTATATTACGTCTTAAATGAAGAAGCAGTAAATTTTATAAAACAAGATGGCCGACACTGAAAACCAGAGCAGCAGTTGAGAAAGCAATGCCGTTGTCGGGGTAATATAATCAAAAGTCTCGACTTATGATTGGATATTTAAAGTATATCATACTTCGATATGACAAATAATTTGCATGTCTAACGTATATTACGTCTTAAATGAAGAAGCAGTAAATTTTATAAAACAAGATGGCCGACACTGAAAACCAGAGCAGCAGTTGAGAAAGCAATGCCGTTGTCGGGGTAATATAATCAAAAGTCTCGACTTATGATTGGATATTTAAAGTATATCATACTTCGATATGACAAATAATTTGCATGTCTAACGTATATTACGTCTTAAATGAAGAAGCAGTAAATTTTATAAAACAAGATGGCCGACACTGAAAACCAGAGCAGCAGTTGAGAAAGCAATGCCGTTGTCGGGGTAATATAATCAAAAGTCTCGACTTATGATTGGATATTTAAAGTATATCATACTTCGATATGACAAATAATTTGCATGTCTAACGTATATTACGTCTTAAATGAAGAAGCAGTAAATTTTATAAAACAAGATGGCCGACACTGAAAACAGAGCAGCAGTTGAGAAAGCAATGCCGTTGTCGGGGTAATATAATCAAAAGTCTCGACTTATGATTGGATATTTAAAGTATATCATACTTCGATATGACAAATAATTTGCATGTCTAACGTATATTACGTCTTAAATGAAGAAGCAGTAAATTTTATAAAACAAGATGGCCGACACTGAAAACCAGAGCAGCAGTTGAGAAAGCAATGCCGTTGTCGGGGTAATATAATCAAAAGTCTCGACTTATGATTGGATATTTAAAGTATATCATACATCGATATGACAAATAATTTGCATGTCTCACGTATATTACGTCTTAAATGAAGAAGCAGTAAATTTTATAAAACAAGATGGCCGACACAGTAAATTTTATAAAACAAGATGGCCGACACTGAAAACCAGAGCAGCAGTTGAGAAAGCAATGCCGTGGTTGGGGTAATATAATCAAAAGTCTCGACTTATGATTGGATATTTAAAGTATATCATACTTCGATATGACAAATAATTTGCATGTCTAACGTACGTCTTAAATGAAGAAGCAGTAAATTTTATAAAACAAGATGGCCGACACTGAAAACCAGAGCAGCAGTTGAGAAAGCAATGCCGTGGTTGGGGTAATATAATCAAAAGTCTCGACTTATGATTGGATATTTAAAGTATATCATACTTCGATATGACAAATAATTTGCATGTCTAACGTACGTCTTAAATGAAGAAGCAGTAAATTTTATAAAACAAGATGGCCGACACTGAAAACCAGAGCAGCAGTTGAGAAAGCAATGCCGTTGTCGGGGTAATATAATCAAAAGTCTCGACTTATGATTGGATATTTAAAGTATATCATACTTCGATATGACAAATAATTTGCATGTCTAACGTATATTACGTCTTAAATGAAGAAGCAGTAAATTTTATAAAACAAGATGGCCGACACTGAAAACCAGAGCAGCAGTTGAGAAAGCAATGCCGTGGTCGGGGTAATATAATCAAAAGTCTCGACTTATGATTGGATATTTAAAGTATATCATACTTCGATATGACAAATAATTTGCATGTCTAACGTATATTACGTCTTAAATGAAGAAGCAGTAAATTTTATAAAACAAGATGGCCGACACTGAAAACCAGAGCAGCAGTTGAGAAAGCAATGCCGTTGTCGGGGTAATATAATCAAAAGTCTCGACTTATGATTGGATATTTAAAGTATATCATACATCGATATGACAAATAATTTGCATGTCTCACGTATATTACGTCTTAAATGAAGAAGCAGTAAATTTTATAAAACAAGATGGCCGACACAGTAAATTTTATAAAACAAGATGGCCGACACTGAAAACCAGAGCAGCAGTTGAGAAAGCAATGCCGTGGTTGGGGTAATATAATCAAAAGTCTCGACTTATGATTGGATATTTAAAGTATATCATACTTCGATATGACAAATAATTTGCATGTCTAACGTACGTCTTAAATGAAGAAGCAGTAAATTTTATAAAACAAGATGGCCGACACTGAAAACCAGAGCAGCAGTTGAGAAAGCAATGCCGTTGTCGGGGTAATATAATCAAAAGTCTCGACTTATGATTGGATATTTAAAGTATATCATACTTCGATATGACAAATAATTTGCATGTCTAACGTATATTACGTCTTAAATGAAGAAGCAGTAAATTTTATAAAACAAGATGGCCGACACTGAAAACCAGAGCAGCAGTTGAGAAAGCAATGCCGTTGTCGGGGTAATATAATCAAAAGTCTCGACTTATGATTGGATATTTAAAGTATATCATACTTCGATATGACAAATAATTTGCATGTCTAACGTATATTACGTCTTAAATGAAGAAGCAGTAAATTTTATAAAACAAGATGGCCGACACTGAAAACCAGAGCAGCAGTTGAGAAAGCAATGCCGTTGTCGGGGTAATATAATCAAAAGTCTCGACTTATGATTGGATATTTAAAGTATATCATACATCGATATGACAAATAATTTGCATGTCTAACGTATATTACGTCTTAAATGAAAAGCAGTAAATTTTATAAAACAAGATGGCCGACACTGAAAACAGAGCAGCAGTTGAGAAAGCAATGCCGTTGTCGGGGTAATATAATCAAAAGTCTCGACTTATGATTGGATATTTAAAGTATATCATACTTCGATATGACAAATAATTTGCATGTCTAACGTATATTACGTCTTAAATGAAGAAGCAGTAAATTTTATAAAACAAGATGGCCGACACTGAAAACCAGAGCAGCAGTTGAGAAAGCAATGCCGTTGTCGGGGTAATATAATCAAAAGTCTCGACTTATGATTGGATATTTAAAGTATATCATACATCGATATGACAAATAATTTGCATGTCTCACGTATATTACGTCTTAAATGAAGAAGCAGTAAATTTTATAAAACAAGATGGCCGACACAGTAAATTTTATAAAACAAGATGGCCGACACTGAAAACCAGAGCAGCAGTTGAGAAAGCAATGCCGTGGTTGGGGTAATATAATCAAAAGTCTCGACTTATGATTGGATATTTAAAGTATATCATACTTCGATATGACAAATAATTTGCATGTCTAACGTACGTCTTAAATGAAGAAGCAGTAAATTTTATAAAACAAGATGGCCGACACTGAAAACCAGAGCAGCAGTTGAGAAAGCAATGCCGTGTTGGGGTAATATAATCAAAAGTCTCGACTTATGATTGGATATTTAAAGTATATCATACTTCGATATGACAAATAATTTGCATGTCTAACGTACGTCTTAAATGAAGAAGCAGTAAATTTTATAAAACAAGATGGCCGACACTGAAAACCAGAGCAGCAGTTGAGAAAGCAATGCCGTTGTCGGGGTAATATAATCAAAAGTCTCGACTTATGATTGGATATTTAAAGTATATCATACTTCGATATGACAAATAATTTGCATGTCTAACGTATATTACGTCTTAAATGAAGAAGCAGTAAATTTTATAAAACAAGATGGCCGACACTGAAAACCAGAGCAGCAGTTGAGAAAGCAATGCCGTGGTCGGGGTAATATAATCAAAAGTCTCGACTTATGATTGGATATTTAAAGTATATCATACTTCGATATGACAAATAATTTGCATGTCTAACGTATATTACGTCTTAAATGAAGAAGCAGTAAATTTTATAAAACAAGATGGCCGACACTGAAAACCAGAGCAGCAGTTGAGAAAGCAATGCCGTTGTCGGGGTAATATAATCAAAAGTCTCGACTTATGATTGGATATTTAAAGTATATCATACATCGATATGACAAATAATTTGCATGTCTCACGTATATTACGTCTTAAATGAAGAAGCAGTAAATTTTATAAAACAAGATGGCCGACACAGTAAATTTTATAAAACAAGATGGCCGACACTGAAAACCAGAGCAGCAGTTGAGAAAGCAATGCCGTGGTTGGGGTAATATAATCAAAAGTCTCGACTTATGATTGGATATTTAAAGTATATCATACTTCGATATGACAAATAATTTGCATGTCTAACGTACGTCTTAAATGAAGAAGCAGTAAATTTTATAAAACAAGATGGCCGACACTGAAAACCAGAGCAGCAGTTGAGAAAGCAATGCCGTGGTCGGGGTAATATAATCAAAAGTCTCGACTTATGATTGGATATTTAAAGTATATCATACTTCGATATGACAAATAATTTGCATGTCTAACGTACGTCTTAAATGAAGAAGCAGTAAATTTTATAAAACAAGATGGCCGACACTGAAAACCAGAGCAGCAGTTGAGAAAGCAATGCCGTGGTCGGGGTAATATAATCAAAAGTCTCGACTTATGATTGGATATTTAAAGTATATCATACTTCGATATGACAAATAATTTGCATGTCTAACGTACGTCTTAAATGAAGAAGCAGTAAATTTTATAAAACAAGATGGCCGACACTGAAAACCAGAGCAGCAGTTGAGAAAGCAATGCCGTGGTCGGGGTAATATAATCAAAAGTCTCGACTTATGATTGGATATTTAAAGTATATCATACTTCGATATGACAAATAATTTGCATGTCTAACGTACGTCTTAAATGAAGAAGCAGTAAATTTTATAAAACAAGATGGCCGACACTGAAAACCAGAGCAGCAGTTGAGAAAGCAATGCCGTGGTCGGGGTAATATAATCAAAAGTCTCGACTTATGATTGGATATTTAAAGTATATCATACTTCGATATGACAAATAATTTGCATGTCTAACGTACGTCTTAAATGAAGAAGCAGTAAATTTTATAAAACAAGATGGCCGACACTGAAAACCAGAGCAGCAGTTGAGAAAGCAATGCCGTTGTCGGGGTAATATAATCAAAAGTCTCGACTTATGATTGGATATTTAAAGTATATCATACTTCGATATGACAAATAATTTGCATGTCTACGTATATTACGTCTTAAATGAAGAAGCAGTAAATTTTATAAAACAAGATGGCCGACACAGTAAATTTATAAAACAAGATGGCCGACACTGAAACCAGAGCAGCAGTTGAGAAAGCAATGCCGTGGTTGGGGTAATATAATCAAAAGTCTCGACTTATGATTGGATATTTAAAGTATATCATACTTCGATATGACAAATAATTTGCATGTCTAACGTACGTCTTAAATGAAGAAGCAGTAAATTTTATAAAACAAGATGGCCGACACTGAAAACCAGAGCAGCAGTTGAGAAAGCAATGCCGTGGTTGGGGTAATATAATCAAAAGTCTCGACTTATGATTGGATATTTAAAGTATATCATACTTCGATATGACAAATAATTTGCATGTCTAACGTATATTACGTCTTAAATGAAGAAGCAGTAAATTTTATAAAACAAGATGGCCGACGCTGATAACACGAGCAGCAGTTGAGAAAGCAATGCCGTGGTCGGGGTAATATAATCAAAAGTCTCGACTTATGATTGGATATTTAAAGTATATCATACTTCGATATGACAAATAATTTGCATGTCTAACGTATATTACGTCTTAAATGAAGAAGCAGTAAATTTTATAAAACAAGATGGCCGACACAGTAAATTTTATAAAAACAAGATGCCGACACTGAAAACCAGAGCAGCAGTTGAGAAAGCAATGCCGTGGTTGGGGTAATATAATCAAAAGTCTCGACTTATGATTGGATATTTAAAGTATATCATACTTCGATATGACAAATAATTTGCATGTCTAACGTACGTCTTAAATGAAGAAGCAGTAAATTTTATAAAACAAGATGGCCGACACTGAAAACCAGAGCAGCAGTTGAGAAAGCAATGCCGTTGTCGGGGTAATATAATCAAAAGTCTCGACTTATGATTGGATATTTAAAGTATATCATACATCGATATGACAAATAATTTGCATGTCTAACGTATATTACGTCTTAAATGAAGAAGCAGTAAATTTTATAAAACAAGATGGCCGACGCTGATAACACGAGCAGCAGTTGAGAAAGCAATGCCGTGGTCGGGGTAATATAATCAAAAGTCTCGACTTATGATTGGATATTTAAAGTATATCATACTTCGATATGACAAATAATTTGCATGTCTAACGTATATTACGTCTTAAATGAAGAAGCAGTAAATTTTATAAAACAAGATGGCCGACACTGAAAACCAGAGCAGCAGTTGAGAAAGCAATGCCGTTGTCGGGGTAATATAATCAAAAGTCTCGACTTATGATTGGATATTTAAAGTATATCATACATCGATATGACAAATAATTTGCATGTCTCACGTATATTACGTCTTAAATGAAGAAGCAGTAAATTTTATAAAACAAGATGGCCGACACAGTAAATTTTATAAAACAAGATGGCCGACACTGAAAACCAGAGCAGCAGTTGAGAAAGCAATGCCGTGGTCGGGGTAATATAATCAAAAGTCTCGACTTATGATTGGATATTTAAAGTATATCATACTTCGATATGACAAATAATTTGCATGTCTAACGTACGTCTTAAATGAAGAAGCAGTAAATTTTATAAAACAAGATGGCCGACACTGAAAACCAGAGCAGCAGTTGAGAAAGCAATGCCGTGGTCGGGTAATATAATCAAAAGTCTCGACTTATGATTGGATATTTAAAGTATATCATACTTCGATATGACAAATAATTTGCATGTCTAACGTACGTCTTAAATGAAGAAGCAGTAAATTTTATAAAACAAGATGGCCGACACTGAAAAACCAGAGCAGCAGTTGAGAAAGCAATGCCGTTGTCGGGTAATATAATCAAAAGTCTCGACTTATGATTGGATATTTAAATATATCATACTTCGATATGACAAATAATTTGCATGTCTAACGTATATTACGTCTTAAATGAAGAAGCAGTAAATTTTATAAAACAAGATGGCCGACACAGTAATTTTATAAAACAAGATGGCCGACACTGAAAACAGAGCAGCAGTTGAGAAAGCAATGCCGTGGTTGGGGTAATATAATCAAAAGTCTCGACTTATGATTGGATATTTAAAGTATATCATACTTCGATATGACAAATAATTTGCATGTCTAACGTACGTCTTAAATGAAGAAGAAGTAAATTTTATAAAACAAGATGGCCGACACTGAAAACAGAGCAGCAGTTGAGAAAGCAATGCCGTGTCGGGTAATATAATCAAAAGTCTCGACTTATGATTGGATATTTAAAGTATATCATACTTCGATATGACAAATAATTTGCATGTCTAACGTATATTACGTCTTAAATGAAGAAGCAGTAAATTTTATAAAACAAGATGGCCGACACATAAATTTTATAAAACAAGATGGCCGACACTGAAAACCAGAGCAGCAGTTGAGAAAGCAATGCCGTGGTTGGGGTAATATAATCAAAAGTCTCGACTTATGATTGGATATTTAAAGTATATCATACTTCGATATGACAAATAATTTGCATGTCTAACGTACGTCTTAAATGAAGAAGCAGTAAATTTTATAAAACAAGATGGCCGACACTGAAAACCAGAGCAGCAGTTGAGAAAGCAATGCCGTTGTCGGGTAATATAATCAAAAGTCTCGACTTATGATTGGATATTTAAAGTATATCATACTTCGATATGACAAATAATTTGCATGTCTAACGTATATTACGTCTTAAATGAAGAAGCAGTAAATTTTATAAAACAAGATGGCCGACACTGAAAACCAGAGCAGCAGTTGAGAAAGCAATGCCGTGGTCGGGTAATATAATCAAAAGTCTCGACTTATGATTGGATATTTAAAGTATATCATACTTCGATATGACAAATAATTTGCATGTCTAACGTTACGTCTTAAATGAAGAAGCAGTAAATTTATAAAACAAGATGGCCGACACTGAAAACCAGAGCAGCAGTTGAGAAAGCAATGCCGTGGTCGGGGTAATATAATCAAAAGTCTCGACTTATGATTGGATATTTAAAGTATATCATACTTCGATATGACAAATAATTTGCATGTCTAACGTACGTCTTAAATGAAGAAGCAGTAAATTTTATAAAACAAGATGGCCGACACTGAAAACCAGAGCAGCAGTTGAGAAAGCAATGCCGTTGTCGGGGTAATATAATCAAAAGTCTCGACTTATGATTGGATATTTAAAGTATATCATACTTCGATATGACAAATAATTTGCATGTCTAACGTATATTACGTCTTAAATGAAGAAGCAGTAAATTTTATAAAACAAGATGGCCGACACAGTAAATTTTATAAAACAAGATGGCGACACTGAAAACCAGAGCAGCAGTTGAGAAAGCAATGCCGTGGTTCGGGGTAATATAATCAAAAGTCTCGACTTATGATTGGATATTTAAAGTATATCATACTTCGATATGACAAATAATTTGCATGTCTAACGTACGTCTTAAATGAAGAAGCAGTAAATTTTATAAAACAAGATGGCCGACACTGAAAACACGAGCAGCAGTTGAGAAAGCAATGCCGTGGTCGGGGTAATATAATCAAAAGTCTCGACTTATGATTGGATATTTAAAGTATATCATACTTCGATATGACAAATAATTTGCATGTCTAACGTATATTACGTCTAAATGAAGAAGCAGTAAATTTTATAAAACAAGATGGCCGACACTGAAAACCAGAGCAGCAGTTGAGAAAGCAATGCCGTGGTCGGGGTAATATAATCAAAAGTCTCGACTTATGATTGGATATTTAAAGTATATCATACTTCGATATGACAAATAATTTGCATGTCTAACGTATATTACGTCTTAAATGAAGAAGCAGTAAATTTTATAAACAAGATGGCCGACACAGTAAATTTATAAAAACAAGATGGCCGACACTGAAAACCAGAGCAGCAGTTGAGAAAGCAATGCCGTGGTTGGGTAATATAATCAAAAGTCTCGACTTATGATTGGATATTTAAAGTATATCATACTTCGATATGACAAATAATTTGCATGTCTAACGTACGTCTTAAATGAAGAAGCAGTAAATTTTATAAAACAAGATGGCCGACACTGAAAACCAGAGCAGCAGTTGAGAAAGCAATGCCGTTGTCGGGGTAATATAATCAAAAGTCTCGACTTATGATTGGATATTTAAAGTATATCATACATCGATATGACAAATAATTTGCATGTCTAACGTATATTACGTCTTAAATGAAGAAGCAGTAAATTTTATAAAACAAGATGGCCGACACTGAAAACCAGAGCAGCAGTTGAGAAAGCAATGCCGTGGTCGGGTAATATAATCAAAAGTCTCGACTTATGATTGGATATTTAAAGTATATCATACTTCGATATGACAAATAATTTGCATGTCTAACGTATATTACGTCTTAAATGAAGAAGCAGTAAAATTTATAAAACAAGATGGCCGACACTGAAAACCAGAGCAGCAGTTGAGAAAGCAATGCCGTTGTCGGGGTAATATAATCAAAAGTCTCGACTTATGATTGGATATTTAAAGTATATCATACTTCGATATGACAAATAATTTGCATGTCTCACGTATATTACGTCTTAATGAAGAAGCAGTAAATTTTATAAAACAAGATGGCCGACACAGTAAATTTTATAAAACAAGATGGCCGACACTGAAAACCAGAGCAGCAGTTGAAAAGCAATGCCGTGTTGGTAATATATAATCAAAAGTCTCGACTTATGATTGGATATTTAAAGTATATCATACTTCGATATGACAAATAATTTGCATGTCTAACGTACGTCTTAAATGAAGAAGCAGTAAATTTTATAAAACAAGATGGCCGACACTGAAAACCAGAGCAGCAGTTGAGAAAGCAATGCCGTGGTCGGGTAATATAATCAAAAGTCTCGACTTATGATTGATATTTAAAGTATATCATACTTCGATATGACAAATAATTTGCATGTCTAACGTATATTACGTCTTAAATGAAAAGCAGTAATTTTATAAACAAGATGGACGACACAGTAAATTTTATAAAACAAGATGGCCGACACTGAAAACCAGAGCAGCAGTTGAGAAAGCAATGCCGTGTTCGGGGTAATATAATCAAAAGTCTCGACTTATGATTGGATATTTAAAGTATATCATACTTCGATATGACAAATAATTTGCATGTCTAACGTACGTCTTAAATGAAGAAGCAGTAAATTTTATAAAACAAGATGGCCGACACTGAAAACCAGAGCAGCAGTTGAGAAAGCAATGCCGTGGTTGGGGGTAATATAATCAAAAGTCTCGACTTATGATTGGATATTTAAAGTATATCATACTTCGATATGACAAATAATTTGCATGTCTAACGTACGTCTTAAATGAAGAAGCAGTAAATTTATAAAACAAGATGGCCGACACTGAAAACCAGAGCAGCAGTTGAGAAAGCAATGCCGTTGTGGGGTAATATAATCAAAAGTCTCGACTTATGATTGGATATTTAAAGTATATCATACATCGATATGACAAATAATTTGCATGTCTACGTATATACGTCTTAAATGAAGAAGCAGTAAATTTATAAAACAAGATGGCCGACACTGAAAACCAGAGCAGCAGTTGAGAAAGCAATGCCGTGGTCGGGTAATATAATCAAAAGTCTCGACTTATGATTGGATATTTAAAGTATATCATACTCGATATGACAAATAATTTGCATGTCTAACGATATTACGTCTTAAATGAAGAAGCAGTAAATTTTATTAAAACAAGATGGCGACACTGAAAACCAGAGCAGCAGTTGAGAAAGCAATGCCGTGGTCGGGGTAATATAATCAAAAGTCTCGACTTATGATTGGATATTTAAAGTATATCATACTTCGATATGACAAATAATTTGCATGTCTAACGTACGTCTTAAATGAAGAAGCAGTAAATTTTATAAAACAAGATGGCCGACACTGAAAACCAGAGCAGCAGTTGAGAAAGCAATGCCGTGTCGGGGTAATATAATCAAAAGTCTCGACTTATGATTGGATATTTAAAGTATATCATACTTCGATATGACAAATAATTTGCATGTCTCACGTATATTACGTCTTAAATGAAGAAGCAGTAAATTTTATAAAACAAGATGGCCGACACAGTAAATTTTATAAACAAGATGGCCGACACTGAAACCAGAGCAGCAGTTGAGAAAGCAATGCCGTGGTCGGGGTTATAATCAAAAGTCTCGACTTATGATTGGATATTTAAAGTATATCATACTTCGATATGACAAATAATTTGCATGTCTCACGTATATTACGTCTTAAATGAAGAAGCAGTAAATTTTATAAAACAAGATGGCCGACACTGAAAACCAGAGCAGCAGTTGAGAAAGCAATGCCGTTGTCGGGGTAATATAATCAAAAGTCTCGACTTATGATTGGATATTTAAAGTATATCATACTTCGATATGACAAATAATTTGCATGTCTCACGTATATTACGTCTTAAATGAAGAAGCAGTAAATTTTATAAAACAAGATGGCCGACACTGAAAACCAGAGCAGCAGTTGAGAAAGCAATGCCGTTGTCGGGGTAATATAATCAAAAGTCTCGACTTATGATTGGATATTTAAAGTATATCATACTTCGATATGACAAATAATTTGCATGTCTAACGTATATTACGTCTTAAATGAAGAAGCAGTAAATTTTATAAAACAAGATGGCCGACACTGAAAACCGAGCAGCAGTTGAGAAAGCAATGCCGTTGTCGGGTAATATAATCAAAAGTCTCGACTTATGATTGGATATTTAAAGTATATCATACTTCGATATGACAAATAATTTGCATGTCTAACGTATATTACGTTTAAATGAAAGCATAAATTATAAAACAGATGGCAGTAAATTTTATAAAACAAGATGGCCGACACTGAAAACCAGAGCAGCAGTTGAGAAGCAATGCCGTTGTCGGGGTAATATAATCAAAAGTCTCGACTTATGATTGGATATTTAAAGTATATCATACATCGATATGACAAATAATTTGCATGTCTCACGTATATACGTCTTAAATGAAGAAGCAGTAAATTTATAAAACAAGATGGCCGACACAGTAAATTTATAAAACAAGATGGCCGACACTGAAACCAGAGCAGCAGTTGAGAAAGCAATGCCGTGGTCGGGGTAATATAATCAAAAGTCTCGACTTATGATTGGATATTTAAAGTATATCATACTTCGATATGACAAATAATTTGCATGTCTAACGTACGTCTTAAATGAAGAAGCAGTAAATTTTATAAAACAAGATGGCCGACACTGAAAACCAGAGCAGCAGTTGAGAAAGCAATGCCGTGGTCGGGGTAATATAATCAAAAGTCTCGACTTATGATTGGATATTTAAAGTATATCATACTTCGATATGACAAATAATTTGCATGTCTAACGTATATCTTAAATGAAGAAGCAGTAAATTTTATAAAACAAGATGGCCGACACTGAAAACCAGAGCAGCAGTTGAGAAAGCAATGCCGTTGTCGGGGTAATATAATCAAAAGTCTCGACTTATGATTGGATATTTAAAGTATATCATACTTCGATATGACAAATAATTTGCATGTCTAACGTATATTACGTCTTAAATGAAGAAGCAGTAAATTTTATAAAACAAGATGGCCGACACTGAAAACCAGAGCAGCAGTTGAGAAAGCAATGCCGTTGTCGGGGTAATATAATCAAAAGTCTCGACTTATGATTGGATATTTAAAGTATATCATACTTCGATATGACAAATAATTTGCATGTCTAACGTATATTACGTCTTAAATGAAGAAGCAGTAAATTTTATAAAACAAGATGGCCGACACTGAAAACCAGAGCAGCAGTTGAGAAAGCAATGCCGTGGTCGGGGTAATATAATCAAAAGTCTCGACTTATGATTGGATATTTAAAGTATATCATACTTCGATATGACAAATAATTTGCATGTCTAACGTACGTCTTAAATGAAGAAGCAGTAAATTTTATAAAACAAGATGGCCGACACTGAAACCAGAGCAGCAGTTGAGAAAGCAATGCCGTGGTCGGGGGTAATATAATCAAAAGTCTCGACTTATGATTGGATATTTAAAGTATATCATACTTCGATATGACAAATAATTTGCATGTCTAACGTATATTACGTCTTAAATGAAGAAGCAGTAAATTTTATAAAACAAGATGGCCGACACTGAAAACAGAGCAGCAGTTGAGAAAGCAATGCCGTGGTCGGGTAATATAATCAAAAGTCTCGACTTATGATTGGATATTTAAAGTATATCATACTTCGATATGACAAATAATTTGCATGTCTAACGTACGTCTTAAATGAAGAAGCAGTAAATTTTAAAACAAGATGGCCGACACTGAAAACCAGAGCAGCAGTTGAGAAAGCAATGCCGTGGTCGGGTAATATAATCAAAAGTCTCGACTTATGATTGGATATTTAAAGTATATCATACTTCGATATGACAAATAATTTGCATGTCTAACGTATATTACGTCTTAAATGAAAAGCAGTAAATTTTATAAAACAAGATGGCCGACACTGAAAACCAGAGCAGCAGTTGAGAAAGCAATGCCGTTGTCGGGGTAATATAATCAAAAGTCTCGACTTATGATTGGATATTTAAAGTATATCATACATTCGATATGACAAATAATTTGCATGTCTAACGTATATTACGTCTTAAATGAAGAAGCAGTAAATTTTATAAAACAAGATGGCCGACACTGAAAACACGAGCAGCAGTTGAGAAAGCAATGCCGTGTCGGGGTAATATAATCAAAAGTCTCGACTTATGATTGGATATTTAAAGTATATCATACTTCGATATGACAAATAATTTGCATGTCTAACGTATATTACGTCTTAAATGAAGAAGCAGTAAATTTTATAAAACAAGATGGCCGACACTGAAAACCAGAGCAGCAGTTGAGAAAGCAATGCCGTTGTCGGGGTAATATAATCAAAAGTCTCGACTTATGATTGGATATTTAAAGTATATCATACATCGATATGACAAATAATTTGCATGTCTCACGTATATTACGTCTTAAATGAAGAAGCAGTAAATTTTATAAAACAAGATGGCCGAACAGTAATTTTATAAACAAGATGGCCGACACTGAAAACCAGAGCAGCAGTTGAGAAAGCAATGCCGTGGTCGGGGTAATATAATCAAAAGTCTCGACTTATGATTGGATATTTAAAGTATATCATACTTCGATATGACAAATAATTTGCATGTCTAACGTACGTCTTAAATGAAGAAGCAGTAAATTTTATAAAACAAGATGGCCGACACTGAAAACCAGAGCAGCAGTTGAGAAAGCAATGCCGTTGTCGGGGTAATATAATCAAAAGTCTCGACTTATGATTGGATATTTAAAGTATATCATACTTCGATATGACAAATAATTTGCATGTCTAACGTATATTACGTCTTAAATGAAGAAGCAGTAAATTTTATAAAACAAGATGGCCGACACTGAAAACCAGAGCAGCAGTTGAGAAAGCAATGCCGTTGTCGGGTAATATAATCAAAAGTCTCGACTTATGATTGGATATTTAAAGTATATCATACTCGATATGACAAATAATTTGCATGTCTAACGTATATTACGTCTTAAATGAAGAAGCAGTAAATTTATAAAACAAGATGGCCGACACTGAAAACCAGAGCAGCAGTTGAGAAAGCAATGCCGTTGGTCGGGGTAATATAATCAAAAGTCTCGACTTATGATTGGATATTTAAAGTATATCATACTTCGATATGACAAATAATTTGCATGTCTAACGTATATTACGTCTTAAATGAAGAAGCAGTAAATTTTATAAAACAAGATGGCCGACACTGAAAACCAGAGCAGCAGTTGAGAAAGCAATGCCGTTGTCGGGGTAATATAATCAAAAGTCTCGACTTATGATTGGATATTTAAAGTATATCATACTTCGATATGACAAATAATTTGCATGTCTCACGTATATTACGTCTTAAATGAAGAAGCAGTAAATTTTATAAAACAAGATGGCCGACACTGAAAACCAGAGCAGCAGTTGAGAAAGCAATGCCGTGGTCGGGGTAATATAATCAAAAGTCTCGACTTATGATTGGATATTTAAAGTATATCATACTTCGATATGACAAATAATTTGCATGTCTAACGTATATTACGTCTTAAATGAAGAAGCAGTAAATTTTATAAACAAGATGGCCGACACTGAAAACCAGAGCAGCAGTTGAGAAAGCAATGCCGTTGTCGGGGTAATATAATCAAAAGTCTCGACTTATGATTGGATATTTAAAGTATATCATACTTCGATATGACAAATATTTGCATGTCTCACGTATATTACGTCTTAAATGAAGAAGCAGTAAATTTTATAAAACAAGATGGCCGACAGTAAATTTTATAAAACAAGATGGCCGACACTGAAAACCAGAGCAGCAGTTGAGAAAGCAATGCCGTTGTCTGGGTAATATAATCAAAAGTCTCGACTTATGATTGGATATTTAAAGTATATCATACTTCGATATGACAAATAATTTGCATGTCTAACGTATATTACGTCTTAAATGAAGAAGCAGTAAATTTTATAAACAAGATGGCCGACACAGTAAATTTTATAAAACAAGATGGCCGACACTGAAAACCAGAGCAGCAGTTGAGAAAGCAATGCCGTGGTCGGGGTAATATAATCAAAAGTCTCGACTTATGATTGGATATTTAAAGTATATCATACTTCGATATGACAAATAATTTGCATGTCTAACGTACGTCTTAAATGAAGAAGCAGTAAATTTTATAAAACAAGATGGCCGACACTGAAAACCAGAGCAGCAGTTGAGAAAGCAATGCCGTTGTCGGGTAATATAATCAAAAGTCTCGACTTATGATTGGATATTTAAAGTATATCATACTTCGATATGACAAATAATTTGCATGTCTAACGTATATTACGTCTTAAATGAAGAAGCAGTAAATTTTATAAAACAAGATGGCCGACACTGAAAACGAGCAGCAGTTGAGAAAGCAATGCCGTGGTCGGGGTAATATAATCAAAAGTCTCGACTTATGATTGGATATTTAAAGTATATCATACTTCGATATGACAAATAATTTGCATGTCTAACGTATATTACGTCTTAAATGAAGAAGCAGTAAATTTTATAAAACAAGATGGCCGACACTGAAAACCAGAGCAGCAGTTGAGAAAGCAATGCCGTTGTCGGGGTAATATAATCAAAAGTCTCGACTTATGATTGGATATTTAAAGTATATCATACTTCGATATGACAAATAATTTGCATGTCTAACGTATATTACGTCTTAAATGAAGAAGCAGTAAATTTTATAAAACAAGATGGCCGACACTGAAAACCAGAGCAGCAGTTGAGAAAGCAATGCCGTGGTCGGGTAATATAATCAAAAGTCTCGACTTATGATTGGATATTTAAAGTATATCATACTTCGATATGACAAATAATTTGCATGTCTAACGTATATTACGTCTTAAATGAAGAAGCAGTAAATTTTATAAAACAAGATGGCGACACTGAAAACCAGAGCAGCAGTTGAGAAAGCAATGCCGTTGTCGGGGTAATATAATCAAAAGTCTCGACTTATGATTGGATATTTAAAGTATATCATACTTCGATATGACAAATAATTTGCATGTCTAACGTATATTACGTCTTAAATGAAGAAGCAGTAAATTTTATAAAACAAGATGGCCGACACTGAAAACCAGAGCAGCAGTTGAGAAAGCAATGCCGTTGTCGGGGTAATATAATCAAAAGTCTCGACTTATGATTGGATATTTAAAGTATATCATACTTCGATATGACAAATAATTTGCATGTCTAACGTATATTACGTCTTAAATGAAGAAGCAGTAAATTTTATAAAACAAGATGGCCGACACTGAAAACCAGAGCAGCAGTTGAGAAAGCAATGCCGTGGTCGGGGTAATATAATCAAAAGTCTCGACTTATGATTGGATATTTAAAGTATATCATACTTCGATATGACAAATAATTTGCATGTCTAACGTACGTCTTAAATGAAGAAGCAGTAAATTTTATAAAACAAGATGGCCGACACTGAAAACCAGAGCAGCAGTTGAGAAAGCAATGCCGTGGTCGGGGTAATATAATCAAAAGTCTCGACTTATGATTGGATATTTAAAGTATATCATACTTCGATATGACAAATAATTTGCATGTCTAACGTACGTCTTAAATGAAGAAGCAGTAAATTTTATAAAACAAGATGGCCGACACTGAAAACCAGAGCAGCAGTTGAGAAAGCAATGCCGTTGTCGGGGTAATATAATCAAAAGTCTCGACTTATGATTGGATATTTAAAGTATATCATACTTCGATATGACAAATAATTTGCATGTCTATACGTACGTCTTAAATGAAGAAGCAGTAAATTTTATAAAACAGATGGCCGACACTGAAAACCAGAGCAGCAGTTGAGAAAGCAATGCCGTGGTCGGGGTAATATAATCAAAAGTCTCGACTTATGATTGGATATTTAAAGTATATCATACTTCGATATGACAAATAATTTGCATGTCTAACGTATATTACGTCTTAAATGAAGAAGCAGTAAATTTTATAAAACAAGATGGCCGACACTGAAAACCAGAGCAGCAGTTGAGAAAGCAATGCCGTGGTCGGGGTAATATAATCAAAAGTCTCGACTTATGATTGGATATTTAAAGTATATCATACTTCGATATGACAAATAATTTGCATGTCTAAACGTACGTCTTAAATGAAGAAGCAGTAAATTTTATAAAACAAGATGGCCGACACTGAAAACCAGAGCAGCAGTTGAGAAAGCAATGCCGTTGTCGGGGTAATATAATCAAAAGTCTCGACTTATGATTGGATATTTAAAGTATATCATACTTCGATATGACAAATAATTTGCATGTCTAACGTATATTACGTCTTAAATGAAGAAGCAGTAAATTTTATAAAACAAGATGGCCGACACAGTAAACAAGATGGCCGACACTGAACCAGAGCAGCAGTTGAGAAAGCAATGCCGTGTCGGGTAATATAATCAAAAGTCTCGACTTATGATTGGATATTTAAAGTATATCATACTTCGATATGACAAATAATTTGCATGTCTAACGTATATTACGTCTTAAATGAAGAAGCAGTAAATTTTATAAAACAAGATGGCCGACACTGAAAACCAGAGCAGCAGTTGAGAAAGCAATGCCGTTGTCGGGGTAATATAATCAAAAGTCTCGACTTATGATTGGATATTTAAAGTATATCATACTTCGATATGACAAATAATTTGCATGTCTAACGTATATTACGTCTTAAGAAGAAGCAGTAAATTTTATAAAACAAGATGGCCGACACTGAAACCAGAGCAGCAGTTGAGAAAGCAATGCCGTGGTCGGGGTAATATAATCAAAAGTCTCGACTTATGATTGGATATTTAAAGTATATCATACTTCGATATGACAAATAATTTGCATGTCTAACGTACGTCTTAAATGAAGAAGCAGTAAATTTTATAAAACAAGATGGCCGACACTGAAAACCAGAGCAGCAGTTGAGAAAGCAATGCCGTTGTCGGGGTAATATAATCAAAAGTCTCGACTTATGATTGGATATTTAAAGTATATCATACTTCGATATGACAAATAATTTGCATGTCTAACGTATATTACGTCTTAAATGAAGAAGCAGTAAATTTTATAAAACAAGATGGCGACACTGAAAACCAGAGCAGCAGTTGAGAAAGCAATGCCGTGGTCGGGGTAATATAATCAAAAGTCTCGACTTATGATTGGATATTTTAAAGTATATCATACTTCGATATGACAAATAATTTGCATGTCTAACGTACGTCTTAAATGAAGAAGCAGTAAATTTTATAAAACAAGATGGCCGACACTGAAAACCAGAGCAGCAGTTGAGAAAGCAATGCCGTGGTCGGGGTAATATAATCAAAAGTCTCGACTTATGATTGGATATTTAAAGTATATCATACTTCGATATGACAAATAATTTGCATGTCTAACGTATATTACGTCTTAAATGAAGAAGCAGTAAATTTTATAAAACAAGATGGCCGACACTGAAAACCAGAGCAGCAGTTGAGAAAGCAATGCCGTGGTCGGGGTAATATAATCAAAAGTCTCGACTTATGATTGGATATTTAAAGTATATCATACTTCGATATGACAAATAATTTGCATGTCTAACGTACGTCTTAAATGAAGAAGCAGTAAATTTATAAAAAAAGATGGCCGACACTGAAAACCAGAGCAGCAGTTGAGAAAGCAATGCCGTGGTCGGGGTAATATAATCAAAAGTCTCGACTTATGATTGGATATTTAAAGTATATCATACTTCGATATGACAAATAATTTGCATGTCTAACGTATATTACGTCTTAAATGAAGAAAGCAGTAAATTTTATAAAACAAGATGGCCGACACTGAAAACGAGCAGCAGTTGAGAAAGCAATGCCGTTGTCGGGGTAATATAATCAAAAGTCTCGACTTATGATTGGATATTTAAAGTATATCATACTTCGATATGACAAATAATTTGCATGTCTAACGTATATTACGTCTTAAATGAAGAAGCAGTAAATTTTATAAAACAAGATGGCCGACACTGAAAACCAGAGCAGCAGTTGAGAAAGCAATGCCGTGGTCGGGTAATATAATCAAAAGTCTCGACTTATGATTGGATATTTAAAGTATATCATACTTCGATATGACAAATAATTTGCATGTCTAACGTACGTCTTAAATGAAGAAGCAGTAAATTTTATAAAACAAGATGGCCGACACTGAAAACCAGAGCAGCAGTTGAGAAAGCAATGCCGTGGTCGGGGTAATATAATCAAAAGTCTCGACTTATGATTGGATATTTAAAGTATATCATACTTCGATATGACAAATAATTTGCATGTCTAACGTATATTACGTCTTAAATGAAGAAGCAGTAAATTTTATAAAACAAGATGGCCGACACTGAAAACCAGAGCAGCAGTTGAGAAAGCAATGCCGTTGTCGGGGTAATATAATCAAAAGTCTCGACTTATGATTGGATATTTAAAGTATATCATACTTCGATATGACAAATAATTTGCATGTCTAACGTATATTACGTCTTAAATGAAGAAGCAGTAAATTTTATAAAACAAGATGGCCGACACTGAAAACCAGAGCAGCAGTTGAGAAAGCAATGCCGTGGTCGGGGTAATATAATCAAAAGTCTCGACTTATGATTGGATATTTAAAGTATATCATACTTCGATATGACAAATAATTTGCATGTCTAACGTACGTCTTAAATGAAGAAGCAGTAAATTTTATAAAACAAGATGGCCGACACTGAAAACCAGAGCAGCAGTTGAGAAAGCAATGCCGTTGTCGGGGTAATATAATCAAAAGTCTCGACTTATGATTGGATATTTAAAGTATATCATACTTCGATATGACAAATAATTTGCATGTCTAACGTATATACGTCTTAAATGAAGAAGCAGTAAATTTTATAAAACAGATGGCCGACAGAAATAAAACAATGGCGACACTGAAAACCAAGCAGCAGTTGAGAAAGCAATGCCGTTGTCGGGTAATATAATCAAAAGTCTCGACTTATGATTGGATATTTAAAGTATATCATACTTCGATATGACAAATAATTTGCATGTCTAACGTATATTACGTCCTAAATGAAGAAGCAGTAAATTTTATAAAACAAGATGGCCGACACTGAAAACCAGAGCAGCAGTTGAGAAAGCAATGCCGTTGTCGGGGTAATATAATCAAAAGTCTCGACTTATGATTGGATATTTAAAGTATATCATACTTCGATATGACAAATAATTTGCATGTCTAACGTATATTACGTCTTAAATGAAGAGCAGTAAATTTTATAAAACAAGATGGCCGACACTGAAAACCAGAGCAGCAGTTGAGAAAGCAATGCCGTTGTCGGGTAATATAATCAAAAGTCTCGACTTATGATTGGATATTTAAAGTATATCATACTTCGATATGACAAATAATTTGCATGTCTACGTATATTACGTCTTAAATGAAGAAGCAGTAAATTTTATAAAACAAGATGGCCGACACTGAAAACCAGAGCAGCAGTTGAGAAAGCAATGCCGTGGTCGGGGTAATATAATCAAAAGTCTCGACTTATGATTGGATATTTAAAGTATATCATACTTCGATATGACAAATAATTTGCATGTCTAACGTATACGTCTTAAATGAAGAAGCAGTAAATTTTATAAAACAAGATGGCCGACACTGAAAACCAGAGCAGCAGTTGAGAAAGCAATGCCGTGTCGGGGTAATATAATCAAAAGTCTCGACTTATGATTGGATATTTAAAGTATATCATACTTCGATATGACAAATAATTTGCATGTCTAACGTATATTACGTCTTAAATGAAGAAGCAGTAAATTTTATAAAAACAAGATGGCCGACACTGAAAACCAGAGCAGCAGTTGAGAAAGCAATGCCGTGGTCGGGGTAATATAATCAAAAGTCTCGACTTATGATTGGATATTTAAAGTATATCATACTTCGATATGACAAATAATTTGCATGTCTAACGTACGTCTTAAATGAAGAAGCAGTAAATTTTATAAAACAAGATGGCCGACACTGAAAACCAGAGCAGCAGTTGAGAAAGCAATGCCGTTGTCGGGGTAATATAATCAAAAGTCTCGACTTATGATTGGATATTTAAAGTATATCATACTTCGATATGACAAATAATTTGCATGTCTAACGTATATTACGTCTTAAATGAAGAAGCAGTAAATTTTATAAAACAAGATGGCCGACACTGAAAACAGAGCAGCAGTTGAGAAAGCAATGCCGTTGTCGGGGTAATATAATCAAAAGTCTCGACTTATGATTGGATATTTAAAGTATATCATACTTCGATATGACAAATAATTTGCATGTCTAACGTATATTACGTCTTAAATGAAGAAGCAGTAAATTTTATAAAACAAGATGGCCGACACTGAAACCAGAGCAGCAGTTGAGAAAGCAATGCCGTGGTCGGGGTAATATAATCAAAAGTCTCGACTTATGATTGGATATTTAAAGTATATCATACTTCGATATGACAAATAATTTGCATGTCTAACGTATACGTCTTAAATGAAGAAGCAGTAAATTTTATAAAACAAGATGGCCGACACTGAAAACCAGAGCAGCAGTTGAGAAAGCAATGCCGTTGTCGGGGTAATATAATCAAAAGTCTCGACTTATGATTGGATATTTAAAGTATATCATACATCGATATGACAAATAATTTGCATGTCTCACGTATATTACGTCTTAAATGAAGAAGCAGTAAATTTTATAAAACAAGAACGTAAATTTTATAAACAAGATGCGACACTGAAAACCAGAGCAGCAGTTGAGAAAGCAATGCCGTTGTCGGGGTAATATAATCAAAAGTCTCGACTTATGATTGGATATTTAAAGTATATCATACTTCGATATGACAAATAATTTGCATGTCTAACGTATATTACGTCTTAAATGAAGCAGTAAATTTTATAAAACAAGATGGCCGACACTGAAAACCAGAGCAGCAGTTGAGAAAGCAATGCCGTTGTCGGGGTAATATAATCAAAAGTCTCGACTTATGATTGGATATTTAAAGTATATCATACTTCGATATGACAAATAATTTGCATGTCTCACGTATATTACGTCTTAAATGAAGAAGCAGTAAATTTTATAAAACAAGATGGCGACACAGTAAATTTTATAAAACAAGATGGCCGACACTGAAAACCAGAGCAGCAGTTGAGAAAGCAATGCCGTGGTTGGGGTAATATAATCAAAAGTCTCGACTTATGATTGGATATTTAAAGTATATCATACTTCGATATGACAAATAATTTGCATGTCTAACGTACGTCTTAAATGAAGAAGCAGTAAATTTTATAAAACAAGATGGCCGACACTGAAAACCAGAGCAGCAGTTGAGAAAGCAATGCCGTGGTCGGGGTAATATAATCAAAAGTCTCGACTTATGATTGGATATTTAAAGTATATCATACTTCGATATGACAAATAATTTGCATGTCTAACGTATATTACGTCTTAATGAAGAAGCAGTAAATTTTATAAAACAAGATGGCCGACACTGAAAACCAGAGCAGCAGTTGAGAAAGCAATGCCGTTGTCGGGGATATAATCAAAAGTCTCGACTTATGATTGGATATTTAAAGTATATCATACTCGATATGACAAATAATTTGCATGTCTAACGTATATTACGTCTTAAATGAAGAAGCAGTAAATTTTATAAAACAAGATGGCCGACACTGAAAACCAGAGCAGCAGTTGAGAAAGCAATGCCGTGGTCGGGGTAATATAATCAAAAGTCTCGACTTATGATTGGATATTTAAAGTATATCATACTTCGATATGACAAATAATTTGCATGTCTAACGTATATTACGTCTTAAATGAAGAAGCAGTAAATTTTATAAAACAAGATGGCCGACACTGAAAACCAGAGCAGCAGTTGAGAAAGCAATGCCGTTGTCGGGGTAATATAATCAAAAGTCTCGACTTATGATTGGATATTTAAAGTATATCATACTTCGATATGACAAATAATTTGCATGTCTAACGTATATTACGTCTTAAATGAAGAAGCAGTAAATTTTTATAAAAAAGATGGCCGACACTGAAAACCAGAGCAGCAGTTGAGAAAGCAATGCCGTGGTCGGGGTAATATAATCAAAAGTCTCGACTTATGATTGGATATTTAAAGTATATCATACTTCGATATGACAAATAATTTGCATGTCTAACGTATATTACGTCTTAAATGAAGAAGCAGTAAATTTTATAAAACAAGATGGCCGACACTGAAAACCAGAGCAGCAGTTGAGAAAGCAATGCCGTTGTCGGGTAATATAATCAAAAGTCTCGACTTATGATTGGATATTTAAAGTATATCATACATCGATATGACAAATAATTTGCATGTCTAACGTATATTACGTCTTAAATGAAGAAGCAGTAAATTTATAAAACAGATAAGTAATTTTATAAAACAAGATGGCCGACACTGAAAACCAGAGCAGCAGTTGAGAAAGCAATGCCGTTGTCGGGGTAATATAATCAAAAGTCTCGACTTATGATTGGATATTTAAAGTATATCATACTTCGATATGACAAATAATTTGCATGTCTAACGTATATTACGTCTTAAATGAAGAAGCAGTAAATTTTATAAACAAGATGGCCGAAGTAATTTATAAAACAAGATGCCGACACTGAAAACCAGAGCAGCAGTTGAGAAAGCAATGCCGTGGTCGGGGTAATATAATCAAAAGTCTCGACTTATGATTGGATATTTAAAGTATATCATACTTCGATATGACAAATAATTGCATGTCTAACGTACGTCTTAAATGAAGAAGCAGTAAATTTTATAAAACAAGATGGCCGACACTGAAAACCAGAGCAGCAGTTGAGAAAGCAATGCCGTTGTCGGGGTAATATAATCAAAAGTCTCGACTTATGATTGGATATTTAAAGTATATCATACTTCGATATGACAAATAATTTGCATGTCTAACGTATATTACGTTAAATGAAGAAGCAGTAAATTTTATAAAACAAGATGGCCGACACTGAAAACCAGAGCAGCAGTTGAGAAAGCAATGCCGTGGTCGGGGTAATATAATCAAAAGTCTCGACTTATGATTGGATATTTAAAGTATATCATACTTCGATATGACAAATAATTTGCATGTCTAACGTATATTACGTCTTAAATGAAGAAGCAGTAAATTTTATAAAACAAGATGGCCGACACTGAAAACCAGAGCAGCAGTTGAGAAAGCAATGCCGTGGTCGGGGTAATATAATCAAAAGTCTCGACTTATGATTGGATATTTAAAGTATATCATACTTCGATATGACAAATAATTTGCATGTCTAACGTATATACGTCTTAAATGAAGAAGCAGTAAATTTTATAAAACAAGATGGCCGACACTGAAAACCAGAGCAGCAGTTGAGAAAGCAATGCCGTGTCGGGGTAATATAATCAAAAGTCTCGACTTATGATTGGATATTTAAAGTATATCATACTTCGATATGACAAATAATTTGCATGTCTAACGTATATTACGTCTTAAATGAAGAAGCAGTAAATTTTATAAAACAAGATGGCCGACACTGAAAACCAGAGCAGCAGTTGAGAAAGCAATGCCGTTGTCGGGGTAATATAATCAAAAGTCTCGACTTATGATTGGATATTTAAAGTATATCATACTTCGATATGACAAATAATTTGCATGTCTAACGTATATTACGTCTTAAATGAAGAAGCAGTAAATTTTATAAAACAAGATGGCCGACACTGAAAACCAGAGCAGCAGTTGAGAAAGCAATGCCGTGGTCGGGTAATATAATCAAAAGTCTCGACTTATGATTGGATATTTAAAGTATATCATACTTCGATATGACAAATAATTTTCATGTCTCACGTATATTACGTCTTTAATGAAGAAGCAGTAAATTTTATAAAACAAGATGGCCGACACTGAAAACCAGAGCAGCAGTTGAGAAAGCAATGCCGTGGTCGGGGTAATATAATCAAAAGTCTCGACTTATGATTGGATATTTAAAGTATATCATACTTCGATATGACAAATAATTTGCATGTCTAACGTACGTCTTAAATGAAGAAGCAGTAAATTTTATAAAACAAGATGGCCGACACTGAAAACCAGAGCAGCAGTTGAGAAAGCAATGCCGTGGTCGGGGTAATATAATCAAAAGTCTCGACTTATGATTGGATATTTAAAGTATATCATACTTCGATATGACAAATAATTTGCATGTCTAACGTACGTCTTAAATGAAGAAGCAGTAAATTTTATAAAAACAAGATGGCCGACACTGAAAACCAGAGCAGCAGTTGAGAAAGCAATGCCGTTGTCGGGGTAATATAATCAAAAGTCTCGACTTATGATTGGATATTTAAAGTATATCATACTTCGATATGACAAATAATTTGCATGTCTAACGTACGTCTTAAATGAAGAAGCAGTAAATTTTATAAAACAAGATGGCCGACACTGAAAACCAGAGCAGCAGTTGAGAAAGCAATGCCGTGGTCGGGGTAATATAATCAAAAGTCTCGACTTATGATTGGATATTTAAAGTATATCATACTTCGATATGACAAATAATTTGCATGTCTAACGTATATTACGTCTTAAATGAAGAAGCAGTAAATTTTATAAAACAAGATGGCCGACACTGAAAACCAGAGCAGCAGTTGAGAAAGCAATGCCGTGTCGGGGTAATATAATCAAAAGTCTCGACTTATGATTGGATATTTAAAGTATATCATACTTCGATATGACAAATAATTTGCATGTCTAACGTATATTACGTCTTAAATGAAGAAGCAGTAAATTTTATAAAACAAGATGGCCGACACTGAAAACCAGAGCAGCAGTTGAGAAAGCAATGCCGTTGTCGGGGTAATATAATCAAAAGTCTCGACTTATGATTGGATATTTAAAGTATATCATACTTCGATATGACAAATAATTTGCATGTCTAACGTATATTACGTCTTAAATGAAGAAGCAGTAAATTTTATAAAACAAGATGGCCGACACTGAAAACCAGAGCAGCAGTTGAGAAAGCAATGCCGTGGTCGGGTAATATAATCAAAAGTCTCGACTTATGATTGGATATTTAAAGTATATCATACTTCGATATGACAAATAATTTGCATGTCTAACGTATATTACGTCTTAAATGAAGAAGCAGTAAATTTTATAAAACAAGATGGCCGACACTGAAAACCAGAGCAGCAGTTGAGAAAGCAATGCCGTTGTCGGGGTAATATAATCAAAAGTCTCGACTTATGATTGGATATTTAAAGTATATCATACTTCGATATGACAAATAATTTGCATGTCTAACGTATATTACGTCTTAAATGAAGAAGCAGTAAATTTTATAAAACAAGATGGCCGACACTGAAAACCAGAGCAGCAGTTGAGAAAGCAATGCCGTGGTCGGGGTAATATAATCAAAAGTCTCGACTTATGATTGGATATTTAAAGTATATCATACTTCGATATGACAAATAATTTGCATGTCTAACGTACGTCTTAAATGAAGAAGCAGTAAATTTTATAAAACAAGATGGCCGACACTGAAAACCAGAGCAGCAGTTGAGAAAGCAATGCCGTGGTCGGGGTAATATAATCAAAAGTCTCGACTTATGATTGGATATTTAAAGTATATCATACTTCGATATGACAAATAATTTGCATGTCTAACGTATATTACGTCTTAAATGAAGAAGCAGTAAATTTTATAAAACAAGATGGCCGACACTGAAAACCAGAGCAGCAGTTGAGAAAGCAATGCCGTTGTCGGGGTAATATAATCAAAAGTCTCGACTTATGATTGGATATTTAAAGTATATCATACTTCGATATGACAAATAATTTGCATGTCTAACGTACGTCTTAAATGAAGAAGCAGTAAATTTTATAAAACAAGATGGCCGACACTGAAAACCAGAGCAGCAGTTGAGAAAGCAATGCCGTGGTCGGGGTAATATAATCAAAAGTCTCGACTTATGATTGGATATTTAAAGTATATCATACTTCGATATGACAAATAATTTGCATGTCTAACGTATATTACGTCTTAAATGAAGAAGCAGTAAATTTTATAAAACAAGATGGCCGACACTGAAAACCAGAGCAGCAGTTGAGAAAGCAATGCCGTGGTCGGGGTAATATAATCAAAAGTCTCGACTTATGATTGGATATTTAAAGTATATCATACTTCGATATGACAAATAATTTGCATGTCTAACGTATATTACGTCTTAAATGAAGAAGCAGTAAATTTTATAAAACAAGATGGCCGACACTGAAAACCAGAGCAGCAGTTGAGAAAGCAATGCCGTGGTCGGGGTAATATAATCAAAAGTCTCGACTTATGATTGGATATTTAAAGTATATCATACTTCGATATGACAAATAATTTGCATGTCTAACGTATATTACGTCTTAAATGAAGAAGCAGTAAATTTTATAAAACAAGATGGCCGACACTGAAAACCAGAGCAGCAGTTGAGAAAGCAATGCCGTGGTCGGGGTAATATAATCAAAAGTCTCGACTTATGATTGGATATTTAAAGTATATCATACTTCGATATGACAAATAATTTGCATGTCTAACGTATATTACGTTTAAATGAAGAAGCAGTAAATTTTATAAAACAAGATGGCCGACACTGAAAACCAGAGCAGCAGTTGAGAAAGCAATGCCGTGGTCGGGGTAATATAATCAAAAGTCTCGACTTATGATTGGATATTTAAAGTATATCATACTTCGATATGACAAATAATTTGCATGTCTAACGTATACGTCTTAAATGAAGAAGCAGTAAATTTTATAAAACAAGATGGCCGACACTGAAAACCAGAGCAGCAGTTGAGAAAGCAATGCCGTGGTCGGGGTAATATAATCAAAAGTCTCGACTTATGATTGGATATTTAAAGTATATCATACTTCGATATGACAAATAATTTGCATGTCTAACGTATATTACGTCTTAAATGAAGAAGCAGTAAATTTTATAAAACAAGATGGCCGACACTGAAAACCAGAGCAGCAGTTGAGAAAGCAATGCCGTTGTCGGGTAATATAATCAAAAGTCTCGACTTATGATTGGATATTTAAAGTATATCATACTTCGATATGACAAATAATTTGCATGTCTAACGTATATTACGTCTTAAATGAAGAAGCAGTAAATTTTATAAAACAAGATGGCCGACACTGAAAACCAGAGCAGCAGTTGAGAAAGCAATGCCGTGGTCGGGGTAATATAATCAAAAGTCTCGACTTATGATTGGATATTTAAAGTATATCATACTTCGATATGACAAATAATTTGCATGTCTAACGTATATTACGTCTTAAATGAAGAAGCAGTAAATTTTATAAAACAAGATGGCCGACACTGAAAACCAGAGCAGCAGTTGAGAAAGCAATGCCGTTGTCGGGGTAATATAATCAAAAGTCTCGACTTATGATTGGATATTTAAAGTATATCATACATCGATATGACAAATAATTTGCATGTCTCACGTATATTACGTCTTAAATGAAGAAGCAGTAAATTTTATAAAACAAGATGGCCGACACAGTAAATTTTATAAAACAAGATGGCCGACACTGAAAACCAGAGCAGCAGTTGAGAAAGCAATGCCGTGGTCGGGGTAATATAATCAAAAGTCTCGACTTATGATTGGATATTTAAAGTATATCATACTTCGATATGACAAATAATTTGCATGTCTAACGTACGTCTTAAATGAAGAAGCAGTAAATTTTATAAAACAAGATGGCCGACACTGAAAACCAGAGCAGCAGTTGAGAAAGCAATGCCGTGGTCGGGGTAATATAATCAAAAGTCTCGACTTATGATTGGATATTTAAAGTATATCATACTTCGATATGACAAATAATTTGCATGTCTAACGTATATTACGTCTTAAATGAAGAAGCAGTAAATTTTATAAAACAAGATGGCCGACACTGAAAACCAGAGCAGCAGTTGAGAAAGCAATGCCGTTGTCGGGGTAATATAATCAAAAGTCTCGACTTATGATTGGATATTTAAAGTATATCATACTTCGATATGACAAATAATTTGCATGTCTAACGTACGTCTTAAATGAAGAAGCAGTAAATTTTATAAAACAAGATGGCCGACACTGAAAACCAGAGCAGCAGTTGAGAAAGCAATGCCGTGGTCGGGGTAATATAATCAAAAGTCTCGACTTATGATTGGATATTTAAAGTATATCATACTTCGATATGACAAATAATTTGCATGTCTAACGTACGTCTTAAATGAAGAAGCAGTAAATTTTATAAAACAAGATGGCCGACACTGAAAACCAGAGCAGCAGTTGAGAAAGCAATGCCGTGGTCGGGGTAATATAATCAAAAGTCTCGACTTATGATTGGATATTTAAAGTATATCATACTTCGATATGACAAATAATTTGCATGTCTAACGTATATTACGTCTTAAATGAAGAAGCAGTAAATTTTATAAAACAAGATGGCCGACACTGAAAACCAGAGCAGCAGTTGAGAAAGCAATGCCGTGGTCGGGGTAATATAATCAAAAGTCTCGACTTATGATTGGATATTTAAAGTATATCATACTTCGATATGACAAATAATTTGCATGTCTAACGTACGTCTTAAATGAAGAAGCAGTAAATTTTATAAAACAAGATGGCCGACACTGAAAACCAGAGCAGCAGTTGAGAAAGCAATGCCGTGGTCGGGGTAATATAATCAAAAGTCTCGACTTATGATTGGATATTTAAAGTATATCATACTTCGATATGACAAATAATTTGCATGTCTAACGTATATTACGTCTTAAATGAAGAAGCAGTAAATTTTATAAAACAAGATGGCCGACACTGAAAACCAGAGCAGCAGTTGAGAAAGCAATGCCGTGGTCGGGGTAATATAATCAAAAGTCTCGACTTATGATTGGATATTTAAAGTATATCATACTTCGATATGACAAATAATTTGCATGTCTAACGTATATTACGTCTTAAATGAAGAAGCAGTAAATTTTATAAAACAAGATGGCCGACACTGAAAACCAGAGCAGCAGTTGAGAAAGCAATGCCGTGGTCGGGGTAATATAATCAAAAGTCTCGACTTATGATTGGATATTTAAAGTATATCATACTTCGATATGACAAATAATTTGCATGTCTAACGTACGTCTTAAATGAAGAAGCAGTAAATTTTATAAAACAAGATGGCCGACACTGAAAACCAGAGCAGCAGTTGAGAAAGCAATGCCGTGGTCGGGGTAATATAATCAAAAGTCTCGACTTATGATTGGATATTTAAAGTATATCATACTTCGATATGACAAATAATTTGCATGTCTAACGTACGTCTTAAATGAAGAAGCAGTAAATTTTATAAAACAAGATGGCCGACACTGAAAACCAGAGCAGCAGTTGAGAAAGCAATGCCGTGGTCGGGGTAATATAATCAAAAGTCTCGACTTATGATTGGATATTTAAAGTATATCATACTTCGATATGACAAATAATTTGCATGTCTAACGTACGTCTTAAATGAAGAAGCAGTAAATTTTATAAAACAAGATGGCCGACACTGAAAACCAGAGCAGCAGTTGAGAAAGCAATGCCGTGGTCGGGGTAATATAATCAAAAGTCTCGACTTATGATTGGATATTTAAAGTATATCATACTTCGATATGACAAATAATTTGCATGTCTAACGTATATTACGTCTTAAATGAAGAAGCAGTAAATTTTATAAAACAAGATGGCCGACACTGAAAACCAGAGCAGCAGTTGAGAAAGCAATGCCGTTGTCGGGGTAATATAATCAAAAGTCTCGACTTATGATTGGATATTTAAAGTATATCATACTTCGATATGACAAATAATTTGCATGTCTAACGTATATTACGTCTTAAATGAAGAAGCAGTAAATTTTATAAAACAAGATGGCCGACACTGAAAACCAGAGCAGCAGTTGAGAAAGCAATGCCGTGGTCGGGGTAATATAATCAAAAGTCTCGACTTATGATTGGATATTTAAAGTATATCATACTTCGATATGACAAATAATTTGCATGTCTAACGTATATTACGTCTTAAATGAAGAAGCAGTAAATTTTATAAAACAAGATGGCCGACACTGAAAACCAGAGCAGCAGTTGAGAAAGCAATGCCGTGGTCGGGGTAATATAATCAAAAGTCTCGACTTATGATTGGATATTTAAAGTATATCATACTTCGATATGACAAATAATTTGCATGTCTAACGTACGTCTTAAATGAAGAAGCAGTAAATTTTATAAAACAAGATGGCCGACACTGAAAACCAGAGCAGCAGTTGAGAAAGCAATGCCGTGTCGGGGTAATATAATCAAAAGTCTCGACTTATGATTGGATATTTAAAGTATATCATACTTCGATATGACAAATAATTTGCATGTCTAACGTATATTACGTCTTAAATGAAGAAGCAGTAAATTTTATAAAACAAGATGGCCGACACTGAAAACCAGAGCAGCAGTTGAGAAAGCAATGCCGTGGTCGGGGTAATATAATCAAAAGTCTCGACTTATGATTGGATATTTAAAGTATATCATACTTCGATATGACAAATAATTTGCATGTCTAACGTATATTACGTCTTAAATGAAGAAGCAGTAAATTTTATAAAACAAGATGGCCGACACTGAAAACCAGAGCAGCAGTTGAGAAAGCAATGCCGTTGTCGGGGTAATATAATCAAAAGTCTCGACTTATGATTGGATATTTAAAGTATATCATACTTCGATATGACAAATAATTTGCATGTCTAACGTATATTACGTCTTAAATGAAGAAGCAGTAAATTTTATAAAAAACAAGATGGCCGACACTGAAAACCAGAGCAGCAGTTGAGAAAGCAATGCCGTGGTCGGGGTAATATAATCAAAAGTCTCGACTTATGATTGGATATTTAAAGTATATCATACTTCGATATGACAAATAATTTGCATGTCTAACGTACGTCTTAAATGAAGAAGCAGTAAATTTTATAAAACAAGATGGCCGACACTGAAAACCAGAGCAGCAGTTGAGAAAGCAATGCCGTGGTCGGGGTAATATAATCAAAAGTCTCGACTTATGATTGGATATTTAAAGTATATCATACTTCGATATGACAAATAATTTGCATGTCTAACGTACGTCTTAAATGAAGAAGCAGTAAATTTTATAAAACAAGATGGCCGACACTGAAAACCAGAGCAGCAGTTGAGAAAGCAATGCCGTGGTCGGGGTAATATAATCAAAAGTCTCGACTTATGATTGGATATTTAAAGTATATCATACTTCGATATGACAAATAATTTGCATGTCTAACGTACGTCTTAAATGAAGAAGCAGTAAATTTTATAAAACAAGATGGCCGACACTGAAAACCAGAGCAGCAGTTGAGAAAGCAATGCCGTGGTCGGGGTAATATAATCAAAAGTCTCGACTTATGATTGGATATTTAAAGTATATCATACTTCGATATGACAAATAATTTGCATGTCTAACGTACGTCTTAAATGAAGAAGCAGTAAATTTTATAAAACAAGATGGCCGACACTGAAAACCAGAGCAGCAGTTGAGAAAGCAATGCCGTGGTCGGGGTAATATAATCAAAAGTCTCGACTTATGATTGGATATTTAAAGTATATCATACTTCGATATGACAAATAATTTGCATGTCTAACGTACGTCTTAAATGAAGAAGCAGTAAATTTTATAAAACAAGATGGCCGACACTGAAAACCAGAGCAGCAGTTGAGAAAGCAATGCCGTGGTCGGGGTAATATAATCAAAAGTCTCGACTTATGATTGGATATTTAAAGTATATCATACTTCGATATGACAAATAATTTGCATGTCTAACGTACGTCTTAAATGAAGAAGCAGTAAATTTTATAAAACAAGATGGCCGACACTGAAAACCAGAGCAGCAGTTGAGAAAGCAATGCCGTGGTCGGGGTAATATAATCAAAAGTCTCGACTTATGATTGGATATTTAAAGTATATCATACTTCGATATGACAAATAATTTGCATGTCTAACGTACGTCTTAAATGAAGAAGCAGTAAATTTTATAAAACAAGATGGCCGACACTGAAAACCAGAGCAGCAGTTGAGAAAGCAATGCCGTGGTCGGGGTAATATAATCAAAAGTCTCGACTTATGATTGGATATTTAAAGTATATCATACTTCGATATGACAAATAATTTGCATGTCTAACGTACGTCTTAAATGAAGAAGCAGTAAATTTTATAAAACAAGATGGCCGACACTGAAAACCAGAGCAGCAGTTGAGAAAGCAATGCCGTTGTCGGGGTAATATAATCAAAAGTCTCGACTTATGATTGGATATTTAAAGTATATCATACTTCGATATGACAAATAATTTGCATGTCTAACGTATATTACGTCTTAAATGAAGAAGCAGTAAATTTTATAAAACAAGATGGCCGACACTGAAAACCAGAGCAGCAGTTGAGAAAGCAATGCCGTTGTCGGGGTAATATAATCAAAAGTCTCGACTTATGATTGGATATTTAAAGTATATCATACTTCGATATGACAAATAATTTGCATGTCTAACGTATATTACGTCTTAAATGAAGAAGCAGTAAATTTTATAAAACAAGATGGCCGACACTGAAAACCAGAGCAGCAGTTGAGAAAGCAATGCCGTTGTCGGGGTAATATAATCAAAAGTCTCGACTTATGATTGGATATTTAAAGTATATCATACTTCGATATGACAAATAATTTGCATGTCTAACGTATATTACGTCTTAAATGAAGAAGCAGTAAATTTTATAAAACAAGATGGCCGACACTGAAAACCAGAGCAGCAGTTGAGAAAGCAATGCCGTGGTTGGGGTAATATAATCAAAAGTCTCGACTTATGATTGGATATTTAAAGTATATCATACTTCGATATGACAAATAATTTGCATGTCTAACGTATAATACGTCTTAAATGAAGAAGCAGTAAATTTTATAAAACAAGATGGCCGACGCTGATAACACGAGCAGCAGTTGAGTAAGCAATGCCGTTGTCGGGGTAATATAATCAAAAGTCTCGACTTATGATTGGATATTTAAAGTATATCATACTTCGATATGACAAATAATTTGCATGTCTAACGTATATTACGTCTTAAATGAAGAAGCAGTAAATTTTATAAAACAAGATGGCCGACACTGAAAACCAGAGCAGCAGTTGAGAAAGCAATGCCGTTGTCGGGGTAATATAATCAAAAGTCTCGACTTATGATTGGATATTTAAAGTATATCATACTTCGATATGACAAATAATTTGCATGTCTAACGTATATTACGTCTTAAATGAAGAAGCAGTAAATTTTATAAAACAAGATGGCCGACACTGAAAACCAGAGCAGCAGTTGAGAAAGCAATGCCGTGGTCGGGGTAATATAATCAAAAGTCTCGACTTATGATTGGATATTTAAAGTATATCATACTTCGATATGACAAATAATTTGCATGTCTAACGTACGTCTTAAATGAAGAAGCAGTAAATTTTATAAAACAAGATGGCCGACACTGAAAACCAGAGCAGCAGTTGAGAAAGCAATGCCGTGGTCGGGGTAATATAATCAAAAGTCTCGACTTATGATTGGATATTTAAAGTATATCATACTTCGATATGACAAATAATTTGCATGTCTAACGTATATTACGTCTTAAATGAAGAAGCAGTAAATTTTATAAAACAAGATGGCCGACACTGAAAACCAGAGCAGCAGTTGAGAAAGCAATGCCGTTGTCGGGGTAATATAATCAAAAGTCTCGACTTATGATTGGATATTTAAAGTATATCATACTTCGATATGACAAATAATTTGCATGTCTAACGTATATTACGTCTTAAATGAAGAAGCAGTAAATTTTATAAAACAAGATGGCCGACACTGAAAACCAGAGCAGCAGTTGAGAAAGCAATGCCGTGGTCGGGGTAATATAATCAAAAGTCTCGACTTATGATTGGATATTTAAAGTATATCATACTTCGATATGACAAATAATTTGCATGTCTAACGTACGTCTTAAATGAAGAAGCAGTAAATTTTATAAAACAAGATGGCCGACACTGAAAACCAGAGCAGCAGTTGAGAAAGCAATGCCGTGGTCGGGGTAATATAATCAAAAGTCTCGACTTATGATTGGATATTTAAAGTATATCATACTTCGATATGACAAATAATTTGCATGTCTAACGTATACGTCTTAAATGAAGAAGCAGTAAATTTTATAAAACAAGATGGCCGACACTGAAAACCAGAGCAGCAGTTGAGAAAGCAATGCCGTGGTCGGGGTAATATAATCAAAAGTCTCGACTTATGATTGGATATTTAAAGTATATCATACTTCGATATGACAAATAATTTGCATGTCTAACGTACGTCTTAAATGAAGAAGCAGTAAATTTTATAAAACAAGATGGCCGACACTGAAAACCAGAGCAGCAGTTGAGAAAGCAATGCCGTGGTTGGGGTAATATAATCAAAAGTCTCGACTTATGATTGGATATTTAAAGTATATCATACTTCGATATGACAAATAATTTGCATGTCTAACGTACGTCTTAAATGAAGAAGCAGTAAATTTTATAAAACAAGATGGCCGACACTGAAAACCAGAGCAGCAGTTGAGAAAGCAATGCCGTTGTCGGGGTAATATAATCAAAAGTCTCGACTTATGATTGGATATTTAAAGTATATCATACTTCGATATGACAAATAATTTGCATGTCTAACGTATATTACGTCTTAAATGAAGAAGCAGTAAATTTTATAAAACAAGATGGCCGACACTGAAAACCAGAGCAGCAGTTGAGAAAGCAATGCCGTTGTCGGGGTAATATAATCAAAAGTCTCGACTTATGATTGGATATTTAAAGTATATCATACTTCGATATGACAAATAATTTGCATGTCTCACGTATATTACGTCTTAAATGAAGAAGCAGTAAATTTTATAAAACAAGATGGCCGACACAGTAAATTTTATAAACAAGATGGCCGACACTGAAAACCAGAGCAGCAGTTGAGAAAGCAATGCCGTGTTGGGGTAATATAATCAAAAGTCTCGACTTATGATTGGATATTTAAAGTATATCATACTTCGATATGACAAATAATTTGCATGTCTAACGTACGTCTTAAATGAAGAAGCAGTAAATTTTATAAAACAAGATGGCCGACACTGAAAACCAGAGCAGCAGTTGAGAAAGCAATGCCGTGGTTGGGGTAATATAATCAAAAGTCTCGACTTATGATTGGATATTTAAAGTATATCATACTTCGATATGACAAATAATTTGCATGTCTAACGTACGTCTTAAATGAAGAAGCAGTAAATTTTATAAAACAAGATGGCCGACACTGAAAACCAGAGCAGCAGTTGAGAAAGCAATGCCGTGGTCGGGGTAATATAATCAAAAGTCTCGACTTATGATTGGATATTTAAAGTATATCATACTTCGATATGACAAATAATTTGCATGTCTAACGTACGTCTTAAATGAAGAAGCAGTAAATTTTATAAAACAAGATGGCCGACACTGAAAACCAGAGCAGCAGTTGAGAAAGCAATGCCGTGGTCGGGGTAATATAATCAAAAGTCTCGACTTATGATTGGATATTTAAAGTATATCATACTTCGATATGACAAATAATTTGCATGTCTAACGTATATTACGTCTTAAATGAAGAAGCAGTAAATTTTATAAAACAAGATGGCCGACACTGAAAACCAGAGCAGCAGTTGAGAAAGCAATGCCGTTGTCGGGGTAATATAATCAAAAGTCTCGACTTATGATTGGATATTTAAAGTATATCATACTTCGATATGACAAATAATTTGCATGTCTAACGTATATTACGTCTTAAATGAAGAAGCAGATAAATAAATTTTATAAAACAAGATGGCCGACACTGAAAACCAGAGCAGCAGTTGAGAAAGCAATGCCGTGGTCGGGGTAATATAATCAAAAGTCTCGACTTATGATTGGATATTTAAAGTATATCATACTTCGATATGACAAATAATTTGCATGTCTAACGTACGTCTTAAATGAAGAAGCAGTAAATTTTATAAAACAAGATGGCCGACACTGAAAACCAGAGCAGCAGTTGAGAAAGCAATGCCGTGGTCGGGGTAATATAATCAAAAGTCTCGACTTATGATTGGATATTTAAAGTATATCATACTTCGATATGACAAATAATTTGCATGTCTAACGTACGTCTTAAATGAAGAAGCAGTAAATTTTATAAAACAAGATGGCCGACACTGAAAACCAGAGCAGCAGTTGAGAAAGCAATGCCGTGGTCGGGGTAATATAATCAAAAGTCTCGACTTATGATTGGATATTTAAAGTATATCATACTTCGATATGACAAATAATTTGCATGTCTAACGTACGTCTTAAATGAAGAAGCAGTAAATTTTATAAAACAAGATGGCCGACACTGAAAACCAGAGCAGCAGTTGAGAAAGCAATGCCGTTGTCGGGGTAATATAATCAAAAGTCTCGACTTATGATTGGATATTTAAAGTATATCATACTTCGATATGACAAATAATTTGCATGTCTAACGTATATTACGTCTTAAATGAAGAAGCAGTAAATTTTATAAAACAAGATGGCCGACACTGAAAACCAGAGCAGCAGTTGAGAAAGCAATGCCGTGGTCGGGGTAATATAATCAAAAGTCTCGACTTATGATTGGATATTTAAAGTATATCATACTTCGATATGACAAATAATTTGCATGTCTAACGTACGTCTTAAATGAAGAAGCAGTAAATTTTATAAAACAAGATGGCCGACACTGAAAACCAGAGCAGCAGTTGAGAAAGCAATGCCGTTGTCGGGGTAATATAATCAAAAGTCTCGACTTATGATTGGATATTTAAAGTATATCATACTTCGATATGACAAATAATTTGCATGTCTAACGTATATTACGTCTTAAATGAAAAGCAGTAAATTTTATAAAACAAGATGGCCGACACTGAAAACCAGAGCAGCAGTTGAGAAAGCAATGCCGTTGTCGGGGTAATATAATCAAAAGTCTCGACTTATGATTGGATATTTAAAGTATATCATACTTCGATATGACAAATAATTTGCATGTCTAACGTATATTACGTCTTAAATGAAGAAGCAGTAAATTTTATAAAACAAGATGGCCGACACTGAAAACCAGAGCAGCAGTTGAGAAAGCAATGCCGTGGTCGGGGTAATATAATCAAAAGTCTCGACTTATGATTGGATATTTAAAGTATATCATACTTCGATATGACAAATAATTTGCATGTCTAACGTATATTACGTCTTAAATGAAGAAGCAGTAAATTTTATAAAACAAGATGGCCGACACTGAAAACCAGAGCAGCAGTTGAGAAAGCAATGCCGTTGTCGGGGTAATATAATCAAAAGTCTCGACTTATGATTGGATATTTAAAGTATATCATACATTCGATATGACAAATAATTTGCATGTCTCAACGTATATTACGTCTTAAATGAAGAAGCAGTAAATTTTATAAAACAAGATGGCCGTAAATTTTATAAAACAAGATGGCCGACACTGAAAACCAGAGCAGCAGTTGAGAAAGCAATGCCGTGGTCGGGGTAATATAATCAAAAGTCTCGACTTATGATTGGATATTTAAAGTATATCATACTTCGATATGACAAATAATTTGCATGTCTCGTATATTACGTCTTAAATGAAGAAGCAGTAAATTTTATAAAACAAGATGGCCGACACTGAAAACCAGAGCAGCAGTTGAGAAAGCAATGCCGTTGTCGGGGTAATATAATCAAAAGTCTCGACTTATGATTGGATATTTAAAGTATATCATACTTCGATATGACAAATAATTTGCATGTCTAACGTATATTACGTCTTAAATGAAGAAGCAGTAAATTTTATAAAACAAGATGGCCGACACTGAAAACCAGAGCAGCAGTTGAGAAAGCAATGCCGTGGTCGGGGTAATATAATCAAAAGTCTCGACTTATGATTGGATATTTAAAGTATATCATACTTCGATATGACAAATAATTTGCATGTCTAACGTATATTACGTCTTAAATGAAGAAGCAGTAAATTTTATAAAACAAGATGGCCGACACTGAAAACCAGAGCAGCAGTTGAGAAAGCAATGCCGTTGTCGGGGTAATATAATCAAAAGTCTCGACTTATGATTGGATATTTAAAGTATATCATACTTCGATATGACAAATAATTTGCATGTCTAACGTATATTACGTCTTAAATGAAGAAGCAGTAAATTTTATAAAACAAGATGGCCGACACTGAAAACCAGAGCAGCAGTTGAGAAAGCAATGCCGTGGTCGGGGTAATATAATCAAAAGTCTCGACTTATGATTGGATATTTAAAGTATATCATACTTCGATATGACAAATAATTTGCATGTCTAACGTACGTCTTAAATGAAGAAGCAGTAAATTTTATAAAACAAGATGGCCGACACTGAAAACCAGAGCAGCAGTTGAGAAAGCAATGCCGTGGTCGGGGTAATATAATCAAAAGTCTCGACTTATGATTGGATATTTAAAGTATATCATACTTCGATATGACAAATAATTTGCATGTCTAACGTACGTCTTAAATGAAGAAGCAGTAAATTTTATAAAACAAGATGGCCGACACTGAAAACCAGAGCAGCAGTTGAGAAAGCAATGCCGTGGTCGGGGTAATATAATCAAAAGTCTCGACTTATGATTGGATATTTAAAGTATATCATACTTCGATATGACAAATAATTTGCATGTCTAACGTACGTCTTAAATGAAGAAGCAGTAAATTTTATAAAACAAGATGGCCGACACTGAAAACCAGAGCAGCAGTTGAGAAAGCAATGCCGTTGTCGGGGTAATATAATCAAAAGTCTCGACTTATGATTGGATATTTAAAGTATATCATACATCGATATGACAAATAATTTGCATGTCTAACGTATATTACGTCTTAAATGAAGAAGCAGTAAATTTTATAAAACAAGATGGCCGACACTGAAAACTGTACGAGCAGCAGTTGAGAAAGCAATGCCGTGGTCGGGGTAATATAATCAAAAGTCTCGACTTATGATTGGATATTTAAAGTATATCATACTTCGATATGACAAATAATTTGCATGTCTAACGTATATTACGTCTTAAATGAAGAAGCAGTAAATTTTATAAAACAAGATGGCCGACACTGAAAACCAGAGCAGCAGTTGAGAAAGCAATGCCGTGGTCGGGGTAATATAATCAAAAGTCTCGACTTATGATTGGATATTTAAAGTATATCATACTTCGATATGACAAATAATTTGCATGTCTAACGTACGTCTTAAATGAAGAAGCAGTAAATTTTATAAAACAAGATGGCCGACACTGAAAACCAGAGCAGCAGTTGAGAAAGCAATGCCGTTGTCGGGGTAATATAATCAAAAGTCTCGACTTATGATTGGATATTTAAAGTATATCATACTTCGATATGACAAATAATTTGCATGTCTAACGTATATTACGTCTTAAATGAAGAAGCAGTAAATTTTATAAAACAAGATGGCCGACACTGAAAACCAGAGCAGCAGTTGAGAAAGCAATGCCGTTGTCGGGGTAATATAATCAAAAGTCTCGACTTATGATTGGATATTTAAAGTATATCATACTTCGATATGACAAATAATTTGCATGTCTAACGTATATTACGTCTTAAATGAAGAAGCAGTAAATTTTATAAAACAAGATGGCCGACACAGTAAATAAAACAAGATGCGACACTGAAAACCAGAGCAGCAGTTGAGAAAGCAATGCCGTGGTTGGGTAATATAATCAAAAGTCTCGACTTATGATTGGATATTTAAAGTATATCATACTTCGATATGACAAATAATTTGCATGTCTAACGTACGTCTTAAATGAAGAAGCAGTAAATTTTATAAAACAAGATGGCCGACACTGAAAACCAGAGCAGCAGTTGAGAAAGCAATGCCGTGGTCGGGGTAATATAATCAAAAGTCTCGACTTATGATTGGATATTTAAAGTATATCATACTTCGATATGACAAATAATTTGCATGTCTAACGTACGTCTTAAATGAAGAAGCAGTAAATTTTATAAAACAAGATGGCCGACACTGAAAACCAGAGCAGCAGTTGAGAAAGCAATGCCGTTGTCGGGGTAATATAATCAAAAGTCTCGACTTATGATTGGATATTTAAAGTATATCATACTTCGATATGACAAATAATTTGCATGTCTAACGTATATTACGTCTTAAATGAAGAAGCAGTAAATTTTATAAAACAAGATGGCCGACACTGAAAACCAGAGCAGCAGTTGAGAAAGCAATGCCGTGGTCGGGGTAATATAATCAAAAGTCTCGACTTATGATTGGATATTTAAAGTATATCATACTTCGATATGACAAATAATTTGCATGTCTAACGTATATTACGTCTTAAATGAAGAAGCAGTAAATTTTATAAAACAAGATGGCCGACACTGAAAACCAGAGCAGCAGTTGAGAAAGCAATGCCGTTGTCGGGGTAATATAATCAAAAGTCTCGACTTATGATTGGATATTTAAAGTATATCATACTTCGATATGACAAATAATTTGCATGTCTAACGTACGTCTTAAATGAAGAAGCAGTAAATTTTATAAAACAAGATGGCCGACACTGAAAACCAGAGCAGCAGTTGAGAAAGCAATGCCGTGGTCGGGGTAATATAATCAAAAGTCTCGACTTATGATTGGATATTTAAAGTATATCATACTTCGATATGACAAATAATTTGCATGTCTAACGTATATTACGTCTTAAATGAAGAAGCAGTAAATTTTATAAAACAAGATGGCCGACACTGAAAACCAGAGCAGCAGTTGAGAAAGCAATGCCGTGGTCGGGGTAATATAATCAAAAGTCTCGACTTATGATTGGATATTTAAAGTATATCATACTTCGATATGACAAATAATTTGCATGTCTAACGTATATTACGTCTTAAATGAAGAAGCAGTAAATTTTATAAAACAAGATGGCCGACACTGAAACCAGAGCAGCAGTTGAGAAAGCAATGCCGTTGTCGGGGTAATATAATCAAAAGTCTCGACTTATGATTGGATATTTAAAGTATATCATACATCGATATGACAAATAATTTGCATGTCTAACGTATATTACGTCTTAAATGAAGAAGCAGTAAATTTTATAAAACAAGATGGCCGACACAGTAAATTTATAAAACAAGATGGCGACACTGAAAACAGAGCAGCAGTTGAGAAAGCAATGCCGTGTCGGGGTAATATAATCAAAAGTCTCGACTTATGATTGGATATTTAAAGTATATCATACTTCGATATGACAAATAATTTGCATGTCTAACGTATATTACGTCTTAAATGAAGAAGCAGTAAATTTATAAAACAAGATGGCCGACACAGTAAATTTTAAACAAGATGCCGACACTGAAAACCAGAGCAGCAGTGAGAAAGCAATGCCGTTGTCGGGGTAATATAATCAAAAGTCTCGACTTATGATTGGATATTTAAAGTATATCATACTTCGATATGACAAATAATTTGCATGTCTAACGTATATTACGTCTTAAATGAAGAAGCAGTAAATTTTATAAAACAAGATGGCCGACACTGAAAACCAGAGCAGCAGTTGAGAAAGCAATGCCGTTGTCGGGGTAATATAATCAAAAGTCTCGACTTATGATTGGATATTTAAAGTATATCATATCGATATGACAAATAATTTGCATGTCTCGTATATTACGTCTTAAATGAAGAAGCAGTAAATTTTATAAAACAAGATGGCCGACAGTAAAAAACAAGATGGCCGAACTGAAACCAGAGCAGCAGTTGAGAAAGCAATGCCGTGGTTGGGGTAATATAATCAAAAGTCTCGACTTATGATTGGATATTTAAAGTATATCATACTTCGATATGACAAATAATTTGCATGTCTAACGTACGTCTTAAATGAAGAAGCAGTAAATTTTATAAAACAAGATGGCCGACACTGAAAACCAGAGCAGCAGTTGAGAAAGCAATGCCGTGGTCGGGGTAATATAATCAAAAGTCTCGACTTATGATTGGATATTTAAAGTATATCATACTTCGATATGACAAATAATTTGCATGTCTAACGTATATTACGTTTAAATGAAGAAGCAGTAAATTTTTAAAACAAGATGGCCGACACTGATAACCAGAGCAGCAGTTGAGAAAGCAATGCCGTTGTCGGGGTAATATAATCAAAAGTCTCGACTTATGATTGGATATTTAAAGTATATCATACTTCGATATGACAAATAATTTGCATGTCTAACGTATATTACGTTTAAATGAAGAAGCAGTAAATTTTATAAAACAAGATGGCCGACACTGAAAACCAGAGCAGCAGTTGAGAAAGCAATGCCGTTGTCGGGGTAATATAATCAAAAGTCTCGACTTATGATTGGATATTTAAAGTATATCATACTTCGATATGACAAATAATTTGCATGTCTCACGTATATTACGTCTTAAATGAAGAAGCAGTAAATTTTATAAAACAAGATGGCCGACAGTAAATTTTTAAAACAAGATGGCCGACACTGAAAACCAGAGCAGCAGTTGAGAAAGCAATGCCGTGGTCGGGTAATATAATCAAAAGTCTCGACTTATGATTGGATATTTAAAGTATATCATACTTCGATATGACAAATAATTTGCATGTCTAACGTACGTCTTAAATGAAGAAGCAGTAAATTTTATAAAACAAGATGGCCGACACTGAAAACCAGAGCAGCAGTTGAGAAAGCAATGCCGTGGTCGGGGTAATATAATCAAAAGTCTCGACTTATGATTGGATATTTAAAGTATATTCATACTTCGATATGACAAATAATTTGCATGTCTACGTATATTACGTCTTAAATGAAGAAGCAGTAAATTTTATAAAACAAGATGGCCGACACAGTAAATTTTATAAAACAAGATGGCCGACACTGAAAACCAGAGCAGCAGTTGAGAAAGCAATGCCGTGGTTGGGGTAATATAATCAAAAGTCTCGACTTATGATTGGATATTTAAAGTATATCATACTTCGATATGACAAATAATTTGCATGTCTAACGTACGTCTTAAATGAAGAAGCAGTAAATTTTATAAAACAAGATGGCCGACACTGAAAACCAGAGCAGCAGTTGAGAAAGCAATGCCGTGGTTGGGGTAATATAATCAAAAGTCTCGACTTATGATTGGATATTTAAAGTATATCATACTTCGATATGACAAATAATTTGCATGTCTAACGTACGTCTTAAATGAAGAAGCAGTAAATTTTATATAAAACAAGATGGCCGACACTGAAAACCAGAGCAGCAGTTGAGAAAGCAATGCCGTGGTCGGGGTAATATAATCAAAAGTCTCGACTTATGATTGGATATTTAAAGTATATCATACTTCGATATGACAAATAATTTGCATGTCTAACGTACGTCTTAAATGAAGAAGCAGTAAATTTTATAAAACAAGATGGCCGACACTGAAAACCAGAGCAGCAGTTGAGAAAGCAATGCCGTGGTCGGGGTAATATAATCAAAAGTCTCGACTTATGATTGGATATTTAAAGTATATCATACTTCGATATGACAAATAATTTGCATGTCTAACGTACGTCTTAAATGAAGAAGCAGTAAATTTTATAAAACAAGATGGCCGACACTGAAAACCAGAGCAGCAGTTGAGAAAGCAATGCCGTGGTCGGGGTAATATAATCAAAAGTCTCGACTTATGATTGGATATTTAAAGTATATCATACTTCGATATGACAAATAATTTGCATGTCTAACGTATATTACGTCTTAAATGAAGAAGCAGTAAATTTTATAAAACAAGATGGCCGACACTGAAAACCAGAGCAGCAGTTGAGAAAGCAATGCCGTGGTTGGGGTAATATAATCAAAAGTCTCGACTTATGATTGGATATTTAAAGTATATCATACTTCGATATGACAAATAATTTGCATGTCTAACGTATATTACGTCTTAAATGAAGAAGCAGTAAATTTTATAAAACAAGATGGCCGACACTGAAAACCAGAGCAGCAGTTGAGAAAGCAATGCCGTGGTCGGGGTAATATAATCAAAAGTCTCGACTTATGATTGGATATTTAAAGTATATCATACTTCGATATGACAAATAATTTGCATGTCTAACGTATTACGTCTTAAATGAAGAAGCAGTAAATTTTATAAAACAAGATGGCCGACACTGAAAACCAGAGCAGCAGTTGAGAAAGCAATGCCGTGGTTGGGGTAATATAATCAAAAGTCTCGACTTATGATTGGATATTTAAAGTATATCATACTTCGATATGACAAATAATTTGCATGTCTAACGTACGTCTTAAATGAAGAAGCAGTAAATTTTATAAAACAAGATGGCCGACACAGTAAATTTTATAAAACAAGATGGCCGACACTGAAACCAGAGCAGCAGTTGAGAAAGCAATGCCGTGGTTGGGGTAATATAATCAAAAGTCTCGACTTATGATTGGATATTTAAAGTATATCATACTTCGATATGACAAATAATTTGCATGTCTACTACGTACGTCTTAAATGAAGAAGCAGTAAATTTTATAAAACAAGATGGCCGACACTGAAAACCAGAGCAGCAGTTGAGAAAGCAATGCCGTTGTCGGGGTAATATAATCAAAAGTCTCGACTTATGATTGGATATTTAAAGTATATCATACATCGATATGACAAATAATTTGCATGTCTCACGTATATTACGTCTTAAATGAAGAAGCAGTAAATTTTATAAAACAAGATGGCCGACACAGTAAATTTTATAAACAAGATGGCCGACACTGAAAACCAGAGCAGCAGTTGAGAAAGCAATGCCGTGGTCGGGGTAATATAATCAAAAGTCTCGACTTATGATTGGATATTAAAGTATATCATACTTCGATATGACAAATAATTTGCATGTCTAACGTACGTCTTAAATGAAGAAGCAGTAAATTTTATAAAACAAGATGGCCGACACTGAAAACCAGAGCAGCAGTTGAGAAAGCAATGCCGTTGTCGGGGTAATATAATCAAAAGTCTCGACTTATGATTGGATATTTAAAGTATATCATACTTCGATATGACAAATAATTTGCATGTCTAACGTATATTACGTCTTAAATGAAGAAGCAGTAAATTTTATAAAACAAGATGGCCGACACGTAAAATAAACAAGATGGCCGACACTGAAAACCAGAGCAGCAGTTGAGAAAGCAATGCCGTGGTCGGGGTAATATAATCAAAGTCTCGACTTATGATTGGATATTTAAAGTATATCATACTTCGATATGACAAATAATTTGCATGTCTAACGTACGTCTTAAATGAAGAAGCAGTAAATTTTATAAAACAAGATGGCCGACACTGAAAACCAGAGCAGCAGTTGAGAAAGCAATGCCGTTGTCGGGGTAATATAATCAAAAGTCTCGACTTATGATTGGATATTTAAAGTATATCATACATCGATATGACAAATAATTTGCATGTCTCACGTATATACGTCTTAAATGAAGAAGCAGTAAATTTTATATAACAAGATGGCACACAGTAAATTTTATAAAACAAGATGGCCGACACTGAAAACCAGAGCAGCAGTTGAGAAAGCAATGCCGTGGTTGGGGTAATATAATCAAAAGTCTCGACTTATGATTGGATATTTAAAGTATATCATACTTCGATATGACAAATAATTTGCATGTCTAACGTTACGTCTTAAATGAAGAAGCAGTAAATTTTTATAAAACAAGATGGCCGACACTGAAAACCAGAGCAGCAGTTGAGAAAGCAATGCCGTGGTTGGGTAATATAATCAAAAGTCTCGACTTATGATTGGATATTTAAAGTATATCATACTTCGATATGACAAATAATTTGCATGTCTAACGTATATTACGTCTTAAATGAAGAAGCAGTAAATTTTATAAAACAAGATGGCACACAGTAAATTTTATAAAACAAGATGGCCGACACTGAAAACCAGAGCAGCAGTTGAGAAAGCAATGCCGTGGTCGGGGTAATATAATCAAAAGTCTCGACTTATGATTGGATATTTAAAGTATATCATACTTCGATATGACAAATAATTTGCATGTCTAACGTACGTCTTAAATGAAGAAGCAGTAAATTTTATAAAACAAGATGGCCGACACTGAAAACCAGAGCAGCAGTTGAGAAAGCAATGCCGTGGTCGGGGTAATATAATCAAAAGTCTCGACTTATGATTGGATATTTAAAGTATATCATACTTCGATATGACAAATAATTTGCATGTCTAACGTATATTACGTCTTAAATGAAGAAGCAGTAAATTTATAAAACAAGATAACAGTAAATTTTATAAAACAAGATGGCCGACACTGAAAACCAGAGCAGCAGTTGAGAAAGCAATGCCGTGGTCGGGGTAATATAATCAAAAGTCTCGACTTATGATTGGATATTTAAAGTATATCATACTTCGATATGACAAATAATTTGCATGTCTAACGTACGTCTTAAATGAAGAAGCAGTAAATTTTATAAAACAAGATGGCCGACACTGAAAACCAGAGCAGCAGTTGAGAAAGCAATGCCGTTGTCGGGGTAATATAATCAAAAGTCTCCACTTATGATTGGATATTTAAAGTATATCATACTTCGATATGACAAATAATTTGCATGTCTCACGTATATTACGTCTTAAATGAAGAAGCAGTAAATTTTATAAAACAAGATGGCCGACACAGTAAATTTTATAAAACAAGATGGCCGACACTGAAAACCAGAGCAGCAGTTGAGAAAGCAATGCCGTGGTTGGGGTAATATAATCAAAAGTCTCGACTTATGATTGGATATTTAAAGTATATCATACTTCGATATGACAAATAATTTGCATGTCTAACGTACGTCTTAAATGAAGAAGCAGTAAATTTTATAAAACAAGATGGCCGACACTGAAAACCAGAGCAGCAGTTGAGAAAGCAATGCCGTTGTCGGGTAATATAATCAAAAGTCTCGACTTATGATTGGATATTTAAAGTATATCATACATCGATATGACAAATAATTTGCATGTCTCAACGTATATTACGTCTTAAATGAAGAAGCAGTAAATTTATAAAACAAGATGGCCGACACAGTAAATTTTATAAAACAAGATGGCCGACACTGAAAACCAGAGCAGCAGTTGAGAAAGCAATGCCGTGGTCGGGGTAATATAATCAAAAGTCTCGACTTATGATTGGATATTTAAAGTATATCATACTTCGATATGACAAATAATTTGCATGTCTAACGTACGTCTTAAATGAAGAAGCAGTAAATTTTATAAAACAAGATGGCCGACACTGAAAACCAGAGCAGCAGTTGAGAAAGCAATGCCGTGGTCGGGGTAATATAATCAAAAGTCTCGACTTATGATTGGATATTTAAAGTATATCATACTTCGATATGACAAATAATTTGCATGTCTAACGTACGTCTTAAATGAAGAAGCAGTAAATTTTATAAAACAAGATGGCCGACACTGAAAACCAGAGCAGCAGTTGAGAAAGCAATGCCGTGGTCGGGGTAATATAATCAAAAGTCTCGACTTATGATTGGATATTTAAAGTATATCATACTTCGATATGACAAATAATTTGCATGTCTAACGTACGTCTTAAATGAAGAAGCAGTAAATTTTATAAAACAAGATGGCCGACACTGAAAACCAGAGCAGCAGTTGAGAAAGCAATGCCGTTGTCGGGTAATATAATCAAAAGTCTCGACTTATGATTGGATATTTAAAGTATATCATACTTCGATATGACAAATAATTTGCATGTCTCACGTATATTACGTCTTAAATGAAGAAGCAGTAAATTTTATAAAACAAGATGGCCGACACAGTAAATTTTATAAAACAAGATGGCCGACACTGAAAACCAGAGCAGCAGTTGAGAAAGCAATGCCGTGGTGGGGTAATATAATCAAAAGTCTCGACTTATGATTGGATATTTAAAGTATATCATACTTCGATATGACAAATAATTTGCATGTCTAACGTACGTCTTAAATGAAGAAGCAGTAAATTTTATAAAACAAGATGGCCGACACTGAAAACCAGAGCAGCAGTTGAGAAAGCAATGCCGTTGTCGGGGTAATATAATCAAAAGTCTCGACTTATGATTGGATATTTAAAGTATATCATACTTCGATATGACAAATAATTTGCATGTCTCACGTATATTACGTCTTAAATGAAGAAGCAGTAAATTTTATAAAACAAGATGGCCGACACAGTAAATTTTATAAACAAGATGGCCGACACTGAAAACCAGAGCAGCAGTTGAGAAAGCAATGCCGTGGTTGGGGTAATATAATCAAAAGTCTCGACTTATGATTGGATATTTAAAGTATATCATACTTCGATATGACAAATAATTTGCATGTCTAACGTACGTCTTAAATGAAGAAGCAGTAAATTTTATAAAACAAGATGGCCGACACTGAAAACCAGAGCAGCAGTTGAGAAAGCAATGCCGTGGTTGGGGTAATATAATCAAAAGTCTCGACTTATGATTGGATATTTAAAGTATATCATACTTCGATATGACAAATAATTTGCATGTCTAACGTACGTCTTAAATGAAGAAGCAGTAAATTTTATAAAACAAGATGGCCGACACTGAAAACCAGAGCAGCAGTTGAGAAAGCAATGCCGTTGTCGGGGTAATATAATCAAAAGTCTCGACTTATGATTGGATATTTAAAGTATATCATACATCGATATGACAAATAATTTGCATGTCTCACGTATATTACGTCTTAAATGAAGAAGCAGTAAATTTTATAAAACAAGATGGCCGACACAGTAAATTTTATAAAACAAGATGGCCGACACTGAAAACCAGAGCAGCAGTTGAGAAAGCAATGCCGTGGTTGGGGTAATATAATCAAAAGTCTCGACTTATGATTGGATATTTAAAGTATATCATACTTCGATATGACAAATAATTTGCATGTCTAACGTACGTCTTAAATGAAGAAGCAGTAAATTTTATAAAACAAGATGGCCGACACTGAAAACCAGAGCAGCAGTTGAGAAAGCAATGCCGTGGTGGGGTAATATAATCAAAAGTCTCGACTTATGATTGGATATTTAAAGTATATCATACTTCGATATGACAAATAATTTGCATGTCTAACGTACGTCTTAAATGAAGAAGCAGTAAATTTTATAAAACAAGATGGCCGACACTGAAAACCAGAGCAGCAGTTGAGAAAGCAATGCCGTGGTCGGGTAATATAATCAAAAGTCTCGACTTATGATTGGATATTTAAAGTATATCATACTTCGATATGACAAATAATTTGCATGTCTAACGTACGTCTTAAATGAAGAAGCAGTAAATTTTATAAAACAAGATGGCCGACACTGAAAACCAGAGCAGCAGTTGAGAAAGCAATGCCGTTGTCGGGGTAATATAATCAAAAGTCTCGACTTATGATTGGATATTTAAAGTATATCATACTTCGATATGACAAATAATTTGCATGTCTAACGTATATTACGTCTTAAATGAAGAAGCAGTAAATTTTATAAAACAAGATGGCCGACACTGAAAACCAGAGCAGCAGTTGAGAAAGCAATGCCGTTGTCGGGTAAGATAATCAAAAGTCTCGACTTATGATTGGATATTTAAAGTATATCATACATCGATATGACAAATAATTTGCATGTCTCACGTATATTACGTCTTAAATGAAGAAGCAGTAAATTTTATAAAACAAGATGGCCGACACAGTAAATTTTATAAAACAAGATGGCCGACACTGAAAACCAGAGCAGCAGTTGAGAAAGCAATGCCGTGGTTGGGGTAATATAATCAAAAGTCTCGACTTATGATTGGATATTTAAAGTATATCATACTTCGATATGACAAATAATTTGCATGTCTAACGTACGTCTTAAATGAAGAAGCAGTAAATTTTATAAAACAAGATGGCCGACACTGAAAACCAGAGCAGCAGTTGAGAAAGCAATGCCGTGGTTGGGGTAATATAATCAAAAGTCTCGACTTATGATTGGATATTTAAAGTATATCATACTTCGATATGACAAATAATTTGCATGTCTAACGTATATTACGTCTTAAATGAAGAAGCAGTAAATTTTATAAAACAAGATGGCCGACACTGAAAACCAGAGCAGCAGTTGAGAAAGCAATGCCGTGGTCGGGGTAATATAATCAAAAGTCTCGACTTATGATTGGATATTTAAAGTATATCATACTTCGATATGACAAATAATTTGCATGTCTAACGTACGTCTTAAATGAAGAAGCAGTAAATTTTATAAAACAAGATGGCCGACACTGAAAACCAGAGCAGCAGTTGAGAAAGCAATGCCGTGGTCGGGGTAATATAATCAAAAGTCTCGACTTATGATTGGATATTTAAAGTATATCATACTTCGATATGACAAATAATTTGCATGTCTAACGTATACGTCTTAAATGAAGAAGCAGTAAATTTTATAAAACAAGATGGCCGACACTGAAAACCAGAGCAGCAGTTGAGAAAGCAATGCCGTTGTCGGGGTAATATAATCAAAAGTCTCGACTTATGATTGGATATTTAAAGTATATCATACTTCGATATGACAAATAATTTGCATGTCTAACGTATATTACGTCTTAAATGAAGAAGCAGTAAATTTTATAAAACAAGATGGCCGACACTGAAAACCAGAGCAGCAGTTGAGAAAGCAATGCCGTGGTTGGGGTAATATAATCAAAAGTCTCGACTTATGATTGGATATTTAAAGTATATCATACTTCGATATGACAAATAATTTGCATGTCTAACGTAATTACGTCTTAAATGAAGAAGCAGTAAATTTTATAAAACAAGATGGCCGACACTGAAAACCAGAGCAGCAGTTGAGAAAGCAATGCCGTGGTCGGGGTAATATAATCAAAAGTCTCGACTTATGATTGGATATTTAAAGTATATCATACTTCGATATGACAAATAATTTGCATGTCTAACGTATATTACGTCTTAAATGAAGAAGCAGTAAATTTGAGTAAATTTTATAAAACAAGATGGCCGACACTGAAAACCAGAGCAGCAGTTGAGAAAGCAATGCCGTGGTTGGGGTAATATAATCAAAAGTCTCGACTTATGATTGGATATTTAAAGTATATCATACTTCGATATGACAAATAATTTGCATGTCTAACGTACGTCTTAAATGAAGAAGCAGTAAATTTTATAAAACAAGATGGCCGACACTGAAAACCAGAGCAGCAGTTGAGAAAGCAATGCCGTTGTGGGGTAATATAATCAAAAGTCTCGACTTATGATTGGATATTTAAAGTATATCATACATCGATATGACAAATAATTTGCATGTCTCACGTATATTACGTCTTAAATGAAGAAGCAGTAAATTTTATAAAACAAGATGGCCGACACAGTAAATTTTATAAAACAAGATGGCCGACACTGAAAACCAGAGCAGCAGTTGAGAAAGCAATGCCGTGGTTGGGGTAATATAATCAAAAGTCTCGACTTATGATTGGATATTTAAAGTATATCATACTTCGATATGACAAATAATTTGCATGTCTAACGTACGTCTTAAATGAAGAAGCAGTAAATTTTATAAAACAAGATGGCCGACACTGAAAACCAGAGCAGCAGTTGAGAAAGCAATGCCGTTGTCGGGGTAATATAATCAAAAGTCTCGACTTATGATTGGATATTTAAAGTATATCATACTTCGATATGACAAATAATTTGCATGTCTCACGTATATTACGTCTTAAATGAAGAAGCAGTAAATTTTATAAAACAAGATGGCCGACACAGTAAATTTTATAAAACAAGATGGCCGACACTGAAACCAGAGCAGCAGTTGAGAAAGCAATGCCGTGGTTGGGGTAATATAATCAAAAGTCTCGACTTATGATTGGATATTTAAAGTATATCATACTTCGATATGACAAATAATTTGCATGTCTAACGTACGTCTTAAATGAAGAAGCAGTAAATTTTATAAAACAAGATGGCCGACACTGAAAACCAGAGCAGCAGTTGAGAAAGCAATGCCGTTGTCGGGGTAATATAATCAAAAGTCTCGACTTATGATTGGATATTTAAAGTATATCATACTTCGATATGACAAATAATTTGCATGTCTCACGTATATTACGTCTTAAATGAAGAAGCAGTAAATTTTATAAAACAAGATGGCCGACACAGTAAATTTTATAAAACAAGATGGCCGACACTGAAAACCAGAGCAGCAGTTGAGAAAGCAATGCCGTGGTTGGGGTAATATAATCAAAAGTCTCGACTTATGATTGGATATTTAAAGTATATCATACTTCGATATGACAAATAATTTGCATGTCTAACGTACGTCTTAAATGAAGAAGCAGTAAATTTTTATAAAACAAGATGGCCGACACTGAAAACCAGAGCAGCAGTTGAGAAAGCAATGCCGTGGTCGGGGTAATATAATCAAAAGTCTCGACTTATGATTGGATATTTAAAGTATATCATACTTCGATATGACAAATAATTTGCATGTCTAACGTACGTCTTAAATGAAGAAGCAGTAAATTTTATAAAACAAGATGGCCGACACTGAAAACCAGAGCAGCAGTTGAGAAAGCAATGCCGTGGATGGGGTAATATAATCAAAAGTCTCGACTTATGATTGGATATTTAAAGTATATCATACATCGATATGACAAATAATTTGCATGTCTCACGTATATTACGTCTTAAATGAAGAGCAGTAAATTTTATAAAACAAGATGGCGACACAGTAAATATAAAACAAGATGCCGACACTGAAACCAGAGCAGCAGTTGAGAAAGCAATGCCGTGGTTGGGGTAATATAATCAAAAGTCTCGACTTATGATTGGATATTTAAAGTATATCATACTTCGATATGACAAATAATTTGCATGTCTAACGTACGTCTTAAATGAAGAAGCAGTAAATTTTATAAAACAAGATGGCCGACACTGAAAACCAGAGCAGCAGTTGAGAAAGCAATGCCGTGTCGGGGTAATATAATCAAAAGTCTCGACTTATGATTGGATATTTAAAGTATATCATACTTCGATATGACAAATAATTTGCATGTCTCACGTATATTACGTCTTAAATGAAGAAGCAGTAAATTTATAAAACAAGATGCCGACACAGTAAATTTTATAAAACAAGATGCTCGACACTGAAAACCAGAGCAGCAGTTGAGAAAGCAATGCCGTGGTTGGGGTAATATAATCAAAAGTCTCGACTTATGATTGGATATTTAAAGTATATCATACTTCGATATGACAAATAATTTGCATGTCTAACGTACGTCTTAAATGAAGAAGCAGTAAATTTTATAAAACAAGATGGCCGACACTGAAAACCAGAGCAGCAGTTGAGAAAGCAATGCCGTTGTCGGGGTAATATAATCAAAAGTCTCGACTTATGATTGGATATTTAAAGTATATCATACTTCGATATGACAAATAATTTGCATGTCTCACGTATATTACGTCTTAAATGAAGAAGCAGTAAATTTTATAAAACAAGAGGCCGACACAGTAAATTTTATAAAACAAGATGGCCGACACTGAAAACCAGAGCAGCAGTTGAGAAAGCAATGCCGTGGTCGGGGTAATATAATCAAAAGTCTCGACTTATGATTGGATATTTAAAGTATATCATACTTCGATATGACAAATAATTTGCATGTCTAACGTACGTCTTAAATGAAGAAGCAGTAAATTTATAAAACAAGATGGCCGACACTGAAAACCAGAGCAGCAGTTGAGAAAGCAATGCCGTGGTCGGGGTAATATAATCAAAAGTCTCGACTTATGATTGGATATTTAAAGTATATCATACTTCGATATGACAAATAATTTGCATGTCTAACGTACGTCTTAAATGAAGAAGCAGTAAATTTTATAAAACAAGATGGCCGACACTGAAAACCAGAGCAGCAGTTGAGAAAGCAATGCCGTGGTCGGGGTAATATAATCAAAAGTCTCGACTTATGATTGGATATTTAAAGTATATCATACATCGATATGACAAATAATTTGCATGTCTAACGTATATTACGTCTTAAATGAAGAAGCAGTAAATTTTAAAACAAGATGGCCGACACAGTAAATTTTATAAAACAAGATGGCCGACACTGAAAACCAGAGCAGCAGTTGAGAAAGCAATGCCGTGGTCGGGGTAATATAATCAAAAGTCTCGACTTATGATTGGATATTTAAAGTATATCATACTTCGATATGACAAATAATTTGCATGTCTAACGTACGTCTTAAATGAAGAAGCAGTAAATTTTATAAAACAAGATGGCCGACACTGAAAACCAGAGCAGCAGTTGAGAAAGCAATGCCGTTGTCGGGGTAATATAATCAAAAGTCTCGACTTATGATTGGATATTTAAAGTATATCATACTTCGATATGACAAATAATTTGCATGTCTCACGTATATTACGTCTTAAATGAAGAAGCAGTAAATTTTATAAAACAAGATGGCCGACACAGTAAATTTTATAAAACAAGATGGCCGACACTGAAAACCAGAGCAGCAGTTGAGAAAGCAATGCCGTGGTTGGGGTAATATAATCAAAAGTCTCGACTTATGATTGGATATTTAAAGTATATCATACTTCGATATGACAAATAATTTGCATGTCTAACGTACGTCTTAAATGAAGAAGCAGTAAATTTTATAAAACAAGATGGCCGACACTGAAAACCAGAGCAGCAGTTGAGAAAGCAATGCCGTGGTCGGGGTAATATAATCAAAAGTCTCGACTTATGATTGGATATTTAAAGTATATCATACTTCGATATGACAAATAATTTGCATGTCTCACGTATATTACGTCTTAAATGAAGAAGCAGTAAATTTTATAAAACAAGATGGCCGACACAGTAAATTTATAAAACAAGATGGCCGACACTGAAAACCAGAGCAGCAGTTGAGAAGCAATGCGTGGTTGGGGTAATATAATCAAAAGTCTCGACTTATGATTGGATATTTAAAGTATATCATACTTCGATATGACAAATAATTTGCATGTCTAACGTACGTCTTAAATGAAGAAGCAGTAAATTTTATAAAACAAGATGGCCGACACTGAAAACCAGAGCAGCAGTTGAGAAAGCAATGCCGTGGTCGGGGTAATATAATCAAAAGTCTCGACTTATGATTGGATATTTAAAGTATATCATACTTCGATATGACAAATAATTTGCATGTCTAACGTACGTCTTAAATGAAGAAGCAGTAAATTTTATAAAACAAGATGGCCGACACTGAAAACCAGAGCAGCAGTTGAGAAAGCAATGCCGTGGTCGGGGTAATATAATCAAAAGTCTCGACTTATGATTGGATATTTAAAGTATATCATACATCGATATGACAAATAATTTGCATGTCTAACGTATATTACGTCTTAAAAGAAGCAGTAAATTTTAATAAGCAGTAAATTTTATAAAACAAGATGGCCGACACTGAAAACCAGAGCAGCAGTTGAGAAAGCAATGCCGTGTTGGGGTAATATAATCAAAAGTCTCGACTTATGATTGGATATTTAAAGTATATCATACTTCGATATGACAAATAATTTGCATGTCTAACGTACGTCTTAAATGAAGAAGCAGTAAATTTTATAAAACAAGATGGCCGACACTGAAAACCAGAGCAGCAGTTGAGAAAGCAATGCCGTTGTCGGGGTAATATAATCAAAAGTCTCGACTTATGATTGGATATTTAAAGTATATCATACTTCGATATGACAAATAATTTGCATGTCTAACGTATATTACGTCTTAAATGAAGAAGAAAGTATTTTAAAACAAGATGGCCGACACAGTAAATTTAATAAAACAAGATGGCCGACACTGAAAACCAGAGCAGCAGTTGAGAAAGCAATGCCGTGGTTGGGGTAATATAATCAAAAGTCTCGACTTATGATTGGATATTTAAAGTATATCATACTTCGATATGACAAATAATTTGCATGTCTAACGTACGTCTTAAATGAAGAAGCAGTAAATTTTATAAAACAAGATGGCCGACACTGAAAACCAGAGCAGCAGTTGAGAAAGCAATGCCGTGGTCGGGGTAATATAATCAAAAGTCTCGACTTATGATTGGATATTTAAAGTATATCATACATCGATATGACAAATAATTTGCATGTCTCACGTATATTACGTCTTAAATGAAGAAGCAGTAATTTTATAAACAAGATGGCCGACACAGTAAATTTATAAAACAAGATGGCCGACACTGAAAACCAGAGCAGCAGTTGAGAAAGCAATGCCGTGGTTGGGGTAATATAATCAAAAGTCTCGACTTATGATTGGATATTTAAAGTATATCATACTTCGATATGACAAATAATTTGCATGTCTAACGTACGTCTTAAATGAAGAAGCAGTAAATTTTATAAAACAAGATGGCCGACACTGAAAACCAGAGCAGCAGTTGAGAAAGCAATGCCGTGGTGGGGTAATATAATCAAAAGTCTCGACTTATGATTGGATATTTAAAGTATATCATACTTCGATATGACAAATAATTTGCATGTCTAACGTATACGTCTTAAATGAAGAAGCAGTAAATTTTATAAAACAAGATGGCCGACACTGAAAACAGAGCAGCAGTTGAGAAAGCAATGCCGTGGTCGGGGTAATATAATCAAAAGTCTCGACTTATGATTGGATATTTAAAGTATATCATACTTCGATATGACAAATAATTTGCATGTCTCACGTATATTACGTCTTAAATGAAGAAGCAGTTTTATAAAACAAGATGCCGACACAGTAAATTTTATAAAACAAGATGGCCGACACTGAAAACCAGAGCAGCAGTTGAGAAAGCAATGCCGTGGTTGGGGTAATATAATCAAAAGTCTCGACTTATGATTGGATATTTAAAGTATATCATACTTCGATATGACAAATAATTTGCATGTCTAACGTACGTCTTAAATGAAGAAGCAGTAAATTTTATAAAACAAGATGGCCGACACTGAAAACCAGAGCAGCAGTTGAGAAAGCAATGCCGTGGTCGGGGTAATATAATCAAAAGTCTCGACTTATGATTGGATATTTAAAGTATATCATACTTCGATATGACAAATAATTTGCATGTCTAACGTACGTCTTAAATGAAGAAGCAGTAAATTTTATAAAACAAGATGGCCGACACTGAAAACCAGAGCAGCAGTTGAGAAAGCAATGCCGTTGTCGGGGTAATATAATCAAAAGTCTCGACTTATGATTGGATATTTAAAGTATATCATACTTCGATATGACAAATAATTTGCATGTCTAACGTATATTACGTCTTAAATGAAGAAGCAGTAAATTTTATAAAACAAAGATGGCCGACATAGAATAAAAAAAGCGGCCGACCTGAAAACCAGAGCAGCAGTTGAGAAAGCAATGCCGTGGTTGGGGTAATATAATCAAAAGTCTCGACTTATGATTGGATATTTAAAGTATATCATACTTCGATATGACAAATAATTTGCATGTCTAACGTACGTCTTAAATGAAGAAGCAGTAAATTTTATAAAACAAGATGGCCGACACTGAAAACCAGAGCAGCAGTTGAGAAAGCAATGCCGTGGTCGGGTAATATAATCAAAAGTCTCGACTTATGATTGGATATTTAAAGTATATCATACTTCGATATGACAAATAATTTGCATGTCTAACGTACGTCTTAAATGAAGAAGCAGTAAATTTTATAAAACAAGATGGCCGACACTGAAAACCAGAGCAGCAGTTGAGAAAGCAATGCCGTGGTCGGGGTAATATAATCAAAAGTCTCGACTTATGATTGGATATTTAAAGTATATCATACTTCGATATGACAAATAATTTGCATGTCTAACGTACGTCTTAAATGAAGAAGCAGTAAATTTTATAAAACAAGATGGCCGACACTGAAAACCAGAGCAGCAGTTGAGAAAGCAATGCCGTGGTCGGGGTAATATAATCAAAAGTCTCGACTTATGATTGGATATTTAAAGTATATCATACTTCGATATGACAAATAATTTGCATGTCTAACGTATATTACGTCTTAAATGAAGAAGCAGTAAATTTTATAAAACAAGATGGCCGACACTGAAAACCAGAGCAGCAGTTGAGAAAGCAATGCCGTTGTCGGGGTAATATAATCAAAAGTCTCCACTTATGATTGGATATTTAAAGTATATCATACTTCGATATGACAAATAATTTGCATGTCTCACGTATATTACGTCTTAAATGAAGAAGCAGTAAATTTTATAAAACAAGATGGCCGACACAGTAAATTTTATAAAACAAGATGGCCGACACTGAAAACCAGAGCAGCAGTTGAGAAAGCAATGCCGTGGTTGGGGTAATATAATCAAAAGTCTCGACTTATGATTGGATATTTAAAGTATATCATACTTCGATATGACAAATAATTTGCATGTCTAACGTACGTCTTAAATGAAGAAGCAGTAAATTTTATAAAACAAGATGGCCGACACTGAAAACCAGAGCAGCAGTTGAGAAAGCAATGCCGTGTCGGGGTAATATAATCAAAAGTCTCGACTTATGATTGGATATTTAAAGTATATCATACTTCGATATGACAAATAATTTGCATGTCTAACGTATATTACGTCTTAAATGAAGAAGCAGTAAATTTTATAAAACAAGATGGCCGACACTGAAAACCAGAGCAGCAGTTGAGAAAGCAATGCCGTGTCGGGGTAATATAATCAAAAGTCTCGACTTATGATTGGATATTTAAAGTATATCATACTTCGATATGACAAATAATTTGCATGTCTAACGTACGTCTTAAATGAAGAAGCAGTAAATTTTATAAAACAAGATGGCCGACACTGAAAACCAGAGCAGCAGTTGAGAAAGCAATGCCGTGGTTGGGGTAATATAATCAAAAGTCTCGACTTATGATTGGATATTTAAAGTATATCATACTTCGATATGACAAATAATTTGCAATGTCTAACGTACGTCTACGTCTTAAATGAAGAAGCAGTAAGATACACAGTAAATTTTATAAAACAAGATGGCCGACACTGAAAACCAGAGCAGCAGTTGAGAAAGCAATGCCGTGTCGGGGTAATATAATCAAAAGTCTCGACTTATGATTGGATATTTAAAGTATATCATACTTCGATATGACAAATAATTTGCATGTCTAACGTACGTCTTAAATGAAGAAGCAGTAAATTTTATAAAACAAGATGGCCGACACTGAAAACCAGAGCAGCAGTTGAGAAAGCAATGCCGTGGTGGGGTAATATAATCAAAAGTCTCGACTTATGATTGGATATTTAAAGTATATCATACTTCGATATGACAAATAATTTGCATGTCTAACGTACGTCTTAAATGAAGAAGCAGTAAATTTTATAAAACAAGATGGCCGACACTGAAAACCAGAGCAGCAGTTGAGAAAGCAATGCCGTTGTCGGGGTAATATAATCAAAAGTCTCGACTTATGATTGGATATTTAAAGTATATCATACATCGATATGACAAATAATTTGCATGTCTAACGTATATTACGTCTTAAATGAAGAAGCAGTAAATTTTATAAACAAGATAACAGTAAATTTTATAAAACAAGATGGCCGACACTGAAAACCAGAGCAGCAGTTGAGAAAGCAATGCCGTGGTGGGGTAAATAATCAAAAGTCTCGACTTATGATTGGATATTTAAAGTATATCATACTTCGATATGACAAATAATTTGCATGTCTAACGTACGTCTTAAATGAAGAAGCAGTAAATTTTATAAAACAAGATGGCCGACACTGAAAACCAGAGCAGCAGTTGAGAAAGCAATGCCGTGGTCGGGGTAATATAATCAAAAGTCTCGACTTATGATTGGATATTTAAAGTATATCATACATCGATATGACAAATAATTTGCATGTCTAACGTATATTACGTCTTAAATGAAGAAGCAGTAAATTTTATAAAACAAGATGGCCGACACTGAAAACCAGAGCAGCAGTTGAGAAAGCAATGCCGTTGTCGGGGTAATATAATCAAAAGTCTCGACTTATGATTGGATATTTAAAATATATCATACTTCGATATGACAAATAATTTGCATGTCTAACGTATATTACGTCTTAAATGAAGAAGCAGTAAATTTTATAAAACAAGATGGCCGACACTGAAAACCAGAGCAGCAGTTGAGTAAGCAATGCCGTTGTCGGGGTAATATAATCAAAAGTCTCGACTTATGATTGGATATTTAAAGTATATCATACATCGATATGACAAATAATTTGCATGTCTCACGTATATTACGTCTTAATGAAGAAGCAGTAAATTTTATAAACAAGATGGCCGACACAGTAAATTTTATAAAACAAGATGGCCGACACTGAAAACCAGAGCAGCAGTTGAGAAAGCAATGCCGTTGTCGGGTAATATAATCAAAAGTCTCGACTTATGATTGGATATTTAAAGTATATCATACATCGATATGACAAATAATTTGCATGTCTCACGTATATTACGTCTTAAATGAAGAAGCAGTAAATTTTATAAAACAAGATGGCCGACACAGTAAATTTTATAAAACAAGATGGCCGACACTGAAAACCAGAGCAGCAGTTGAGAAAGCAATGCCGTGGTTGGGGTAATATAATCAAAAGTCTCGACTTATGATTGGATATTTAAAGTATATCATACTTCGATATGACAAATAATTTGCATGTCTAACGTACGTCTTAAATGAAGAAGCAGTAAATTTTATAAAACAAGATGGCCGACACTGAAAACCAGAGCAGCAGTTGAGAAAGCAATGCCGTTGTCGGGTAATATAATCAAAAGTCTCGACTTATGATTGGATATTTACAGTATATCATACATCGATATGACAAATAATTTGCATGTCTAACGTATATTACGTCTTAAATGAAGAAGCAGTAAATTTATAAAACAAGATGGCCGACACTGAAAACCAGAGCAGCAGTTGAGAAAGCAATGCCGTGGTCGGGGTAATATAATCAAAAGTCTCGACTTATGATTGGATATTTAAAGTATATCATACTTCGATATGACAAATAATTTGCATGTCTAACGTACGTCTTAAATGAAGAAGCAGTAAATTTTATAAAACAAGATGGCCGACACTGAAAACCAGAGCAGCAGTTGAGAAAGCAATGCCGTTGTCGGGGTAATATAATCAAAAGTCTCGACTTATGATTGGATATTTAAAGTATATCATACTTCGATATGACAAATAATTTGCATGTCTAACGTATATTACGTCTTAAATGAAGAAGCAGTAAATTTTATAAAACAAGATGGCCGACACTGAAAACCAGAGCAGCAGTTGAGAAAGCAATGCCGTGGTTGGGGTAATATAATCAAAAGTCTCGACTTATGATTGGATATTTAAAGTATATCATACATCGATATGACAAATAATTTGCATGTCTAACGTATATTACGTCTTAAATGAAGAAGCAGTAAATTTTATAAAACAAGATGGCCGACACTGAAAACCAGAGCAGCAGTTGAGAAAGCAATGCCGTGGTTGGGGTAATATAATCAAAAGTCTCGACTTATGATTGGATATTTAAAGTATATCATACTTCGATATGACAAATAATTTGCATGTCTAACGTATATTACGTCTTAAATGAAGAAGCAGTAAATTTTATAAAACAAGATGGCGACACTGAAAACCAGAGCAGCAGTTGAGAAAGCAATGCCGTGGTCGGGTAATATAATCAAAAGTCTCGACTTATGATTGGATATTTAAAGTATCATACTTCGATATGACAAATAATTTGCATGTCTCACGTATATTACGTCTTAAATGAAAAGCAGTAAATTTTATAAAACAAGATGCCGACACTGAAAACAGAGCAGCAGTTGAGAAAGCAATGCCGTTGTCGGGGTAATATAATCAAAAGTCTCGACTTATGATTGGATATTTAAAGTATATCATACTTCGATATGACAAATAATTTGCATGTCTAACGTACGTCTTAAATGAAGAAGCAGTAAATTTTATAAAACAAGATGGCCGACACTGAAAACCAGAGCAGCAGTTGAGAAAGCAATGCCGTGGTCGGGGTAATATAATCAAAAGTCTCGACTTATGATTGGATATTTAAAGTATATCATACTTCGATATGACAAATAATTTGCATGTCTAACGTATATTACGTCTTAAATGAAGAAGCAGTAAATTTTATAAAACAAGATGGCCGACACTGAAAACAGAGCAGCAGTTGAGAAAGCAATGCCGTTGTCGGGGTAATATAATCAAAAGTCTCGACTTATGATTGGATATTTAAAGTATATCATACATCGATATGACAAATAATTTGCATGTCTCACGTATATTACGTCTTAAATGAAGAAGCAGTAAATTTTATAAAACAAGATGGCCGACACAGTAAATTTTATAAAACAAGATGGCCGACACTGAAAACCAGAGCAGCAGTTGAGAAAGCAATGCCGTGGTGGGGTAATATAATCAAAAGTCTCGACTTATGATTGGATATTTAAAGTATATCATACTTCGATATGACAAATAATTTGCATGTCTAACGTACGTCTTAAATGAAGAAGCAGTAAATTTTATAAAACAAGATGGCCGACACTGAAAACCAGAGCAGCAGTTGAGAAAGCAATGCCGTTGTCGGGTAATATAATCAAAAGTCTCGACTTATGATTGGATATTTAAAGTATATCATACATCGATATGACAAATAATTTGCATGTCTCCGTATATTACGTCTTAAATGAAAAGCAGTAAATTTTATAAAACAAGATGGCCGACACTGAAAACCACGAGCAGCAGTTGAGAAAGCAATGCCGTTGTCGGGTAATATAATCAAAAGTCTCGACTTATGATTGGATATTTAAAGTATATCATACTTCGATATGACAAATTTTTGCATGTCTAACGTATATTACGTCTTAAATGAAGAAGCAGTAAATTTTATAAAAACAAGATGGCCGACACTGAAAACCAGAGCAGCAGTTGAGAAAGCAATGCCGTTGGGGTAATATAATCAAAAGTCTCGACTTATGATTGGATATTTAAAGTATATCATACATCGATATGACAAATAATTTGCATGTCTCACGTATATTACGTCTTAAATGAAGAAGCAGTAAATTTTTATAAAACAAGATGGCCGACACAGTAAATTTATAAAACAAGATGGCCGACACTGAAAACCAGAGCAGCAGTTGAGAAAACAAAGCCGTGGTTGGGGTAATATAATCAAAAGTCTCGACTTATGATTGGATATTTAAAGTATATCATACTTCGATATGACAAATAATTTGCATGTCTAACGTACGTCTTAAATGAAGAAGCAGTAAATTTTATAAAACAAGATGGCCGACACTGAAAACCAGAGCAGCAGTTGAGAAAGCAATGCCGTGGTTGGGGTAATATAATCAAAAGTCTCGACTTATGATTGGATATTTAAAGTATATCATACTTCGATATGACAAATAATTTGCATGTCTAACGTACGTCTTAAATGAAGAAGCAGTAAATTTTATAAAACAAGATGGCCGACACTGAAAACCAGAGCAGCAGTTGAGAAAGCAATGCCGTTGTCGGGGTAATATAATCAAAAGTCTCGACTTATGATTGGATATTTAAAGTATATCATACATCGATATGACAAATAATTTGCATGTCTCACGTATATTACGTCTTAAATGAAGAAGCAGTAAATTTTAAAAACAAGATGGCCGACACAGTAAATTTATAAAACAAGATGGCCGACACTGAAAACCAGAGCAGCAGTTGAGAAAGCAATGCCGTGGTGGGGTAATATAATCAAAAGTCTCGACTTATGATTGGATATTTAAAGTATATCATACTTCGATATGACAAATAATTTGCATGTCTAACGTACGTCTTAAATGAAGAAGCAGTAAATTTTATAAAACAAGATGGCCGACACTGAAAACCAGAGCAGCAGTTGAGAAAGCAATGCCGTGGTTGGGGTAATATAATCAAAAGTCTCGACTTATGATTGGATATTTAAAGTATATCATACTTCGATATGACAAATAATTTGCATGTCTAACGTACGTCTTAAATGAAGAAGCAGTAAATTTTATAAAACAAGATGGCCGACACTGAAAACCAGAGCAGCAGTTGAGAAAGCAATGCCGTGTCGGGTAATATAATCAAAAGTCTCGACTTATGATTGGATATTTAAAGTATATCATACTTCGATATGACAAATAATTTGCATGTCTAACGTATATTACGTCTTAAATGAAGAAGCAGTAAATTTTATAAAACAAGATGGCCGACACTGAAAACCAGAGCAGCAGTTGAGAAAGCAATGCCGTGTCGGGTAATATAATCAAAAGTCTCGACTTATGATTGGATATTTAAAGTATATCATACTTCGATATGACAAATAATTTGCATGTCTAACGTATATTACGTCTTAAATGAAGAAGCAGTAAATTTTATAAAACAAGATGGCCGACACTGAAAACCAGAGCAGCAGTTGAGAAAGCAATGCCGTTGTCGGGGTAATATAATCAAAAGTCTCGACTTATGATTGGATATTTAAAGTATATCATACATCGATATGACAAATAATTTGCATGTCTCACGTATATTACGTCTTAAATGAAGAAGCAGTAAATTTTATAAAACAAGATGGCCGACACAGTAAATTTTATAAAACAAGATGGCCGACACTGAAACCAGAGCAGCAGTTGAGAAAGCAATGCCGTTGTCGGGTAATATAATCAAAAGTCTCGACTTATGATTGGATATTTAAAGTATATCATACATCGATATGACAAATAATTTGCATGTCTCACGTATATTACGTCTTAAATGAAGAAGCAGTAAATTTTTATAAAACAAGATGGCCGACACAGTAAATTTTATAAAACAGATGGCCGACACTGAAAACCAGAGCAGCAGTTGAGAAAGCAATGCCGTGGTTGGGGTAATATAATCAAAAGTCTCGACTTATGATTGGATATTTAAAGTATATCATACTTCGATATGACAAATAATTTGCATGTCTAACGTATATTACGTCTTAAATGAAGAAGCAGTAAATTTTATAAAACAAGATGGCCGACACTGAAAAACAGAGCAGCAGTTGAGAAAGCAATGCCGTTGTCGGGGTAATATAATCAAAAGTCTCGACTTATGATTGGATATTTAAAGTATATCATACATCGATATGACAAATAATTTGCATGTCTAACGTATATTACGTCTTAAATGAAGAAGCAGTAAATTTTATAAAACAAGATGGCCGACGCTGATAACACGAGCAGCAGTTGAGAAAGCAATGCCGTGGTCGGGGTAATATAATCAAAAGTCTCGACTTATGATTGGATATTTAAAGTATATCATACTTCGATATGACAAATAATTTGCATGTCTAACGTATATTACGTCTTAAATGAAGAAGCAGTAAAATTATAAAACAAGATGCCGAACAGTAAATTTTATAAAACAAGATGGCCGACACTGAAAACCAGAGCAGCAGTTGAGAAAGCAATGCCGTTGTCGGGGTAATATAATCAAAAGTCTCGACTTATGATTGGATATTTAAAGTATATCATACATCGATATGACAAATAATTTGCATGTCTAACGTATATTACGTCTTAAATGAAGAAGCAGTAAATTTTATAAAACAAGATGGCCGACACAGTAAATTTTATAAAACAAGATGGCCGACACTGAAAACCAGAGCAGCAGTTGAGAAAGCAATGCCGTGGTTGGGGTAATATAATCAAAAGTCTCGACTTATGATTGGATATTTAAAGTATATCATACTTCGATATGACAAATAATTTGCATGTCTAACGTATATTACGTCTTAAATGAAGAAGCAGTAAATTTTATAAAACAAGATGGCCGACACTGAAAACCAGAGCAGCAGTTGAGAAAGCAATGCCGTTGTCGGGGTAATATAATCAAAAGTCTCGACTTATGATTGGATATTTAAAGTATATCATACTTCGATATGACAAATAATTTGCATGTCTAACGTATATTACGTCTTAAATGAAGAAGCAGTAAATTTTATAAAACAAGATGGCCGACGCTGATAACACGAGCAGCAGTTGAGAAAAGCAATGCCGTGGTCGGGGTAATATAATCAAAAGTCTCGACTTATGATTGGATATTTAAAATATATCATACTTCGATATGACAAATAATTTGCATGTCTAACGTATATTACGTCTTAAATGAAGAAGCAGTAAATTTTATAAAACAAGATGGCCGACACTGAAAACCAGAGCAGCAGTTGAGAAAGCAATGCCGTGGTCGGGGTAATATAATCAAAAGTCTCGACTTATGATTGGATATTTAAAGTATATCATACATCGATATGACAAATAATTTGCATGTCTAACGTACGTCTTAAATGAAGAAGCAGTAAATTTTATAAAACAAGATGGCCGACACTGAAAACCAGAGCAGCAGTTGAGAAAGCAATGCCGTTGTCGGGGTAATATAATCAAAAGTCTCGACTTATGATTGGATATTTAAAGTATATATCATACATCGATATGACAAATAATTTGCATGTCTAACGTATATTACGTCTTAAATGAAGAAGCAGTAAATTTTATAAAAACAAGATGGCCGACACTGAAAACCAGAGCAGCAGTTGAGAAAGCAATGCCGTGTCGGGGTAATATAATCAAAAGTCTCGACTTATGATTGGATATTTAAAGTATATCATACATCGATATGACAAATAATTTGCATGTCTAACGTATATTACGTCTTAAATGAAGAAGCAGTAAATTTTATAAAACAAGATGGCCGACACTGAAACACCGAGCAGCAGTTGAGAAAGCAATGCCGTGGTCGGGGTAATATAATCAAAAGTCTCGACTTATGATTGGATATTTAAAGTATATCATACTTCGATATGACAAATAATTTGCATGTCTAACGTACGTCTTAAATGAAGAAGCAGTAAATTTTATAAAACAAGATGGCCGACACTGAAAACCAGAGCAGCAGTTGAGAAAGCAATGCCGTGGTGGGGGTAATATAATCAAAAGTCTCGACTTATGATTGGATATTTAAAGTATATCATACTTCGATATGACAAATAATTTGCATGTCTAACGTACGTCTTAAATGAAGAAGCAGTAAATTTTTATAAACAAGATGGCCGACACTGAAAACCAGAGCAGCAGTTGAGAAAGCAATGCCGTTGTCGGGGTAATATAATCAAAAGTCTCGACTTATGATTGGATATTTAAAGTATATCATACATCGATATGACAAATAATTTGCATGTCTAACGTATATTACGTCTTAAATGAAGAAGCAGTAAATTTTATAAAACAAGATGGCCGACACTGAAAACCAGAGCAGCAGTTGAGAAAGCAATGCCGTGGTCGGGGTAATATAATCAAAAGTCTCGACTTATGATTGGATATTTAAAGTATATCATACATCGATATGACAAATAATTTGCATGTCTAACGTATATTACGTCTTAAATGAAGAAGCAGTAAATTTTATAAAACAAGATGGCCGACACTGAAAACCAGAGCAGCAGTTGAGAAAGCAATGCCGTGGTTGGGGTAATATAATCAAAAGTCTCGACTTATGATTGGATATTTAAAGTATATCATACTTCGATATGACAAATAATTTGCATGTCTAACGTATATTACGTCTTAAATGAAGAAGCAGTAAATTTTATAAAACAAGATGGCCGACACTGAAAACCAGAGCAGCAGTTGAGAAAGCAATGCCGTGGTCGGGGTAATATAATCAAAAGTCTCGACTTATGATTGGATATTTAAAGTATATCATACTTCGATATGACAAATAATTTGCATGTCTAACGTATATTACGTCTTAAATGAAGAAGCAGTAAATTTTATAAAACAAGATGGCCGACACTGAAACCAGAGCAGCAGTTGAGAAAGCAATGCCGTTGTCGGGGTAATATAATCAAAAGTCTCGACTTATGATTGGATATTTAAAGTATATCATACTTCGATATGACAAATAATTTGCATGTCTAACGTACGTCTTAAATGAAGAAGCAGTAAATTTTATAAAACAAGATGGCCGACACTGAAAACCAGAGCAGCAGTTGAGAAAGCAATGCCGTGGTCGGGGTAATATAATCAAAAGTCTCGACTTATGATTGGATATTTAAAGTATATCATACTTCGATATGACAAATAATTTGCATGTCTAACGTATATTACGTCTTAAATGAAGAAGCAGTAAATTTTATAAAACAAGATGGCCGACACTGAAAACCAGAGCAGCAGTTGAGAAAGCAATGCCGTTGTCGGGGTAATATAATCAAAAGTCTCGACTTATGATTGGATATTTAAAGTATATCATACATCGATATGACAAATAATTTGCATGTCTCACGTATATTACGTCTTAAATGAAGAAGCAGTAAATTTTATAAAACAAGATGGCCGACACAGTAAATTTATAAAACAAGATGGCCGACACTGAAAACCAGAGCAGCAGTTGAGAAAGCAATGCGTGGTTGGGGTAATATAATCAAAAGTCTCGACTTATGATTGGATATTTAAAGTATATCATACTTCGATATGACAAATAATTTGCATGTCTAACGTACGTCTTAAATGAAGAAGCAGTAAATTTTATAAAACAAGATGGCCGACACTGAAAACCAGAGCAGCAGTTGAGAAAGCAATGCCGTTGTCGGGGGTAATATAATCAAAAGTCTCGACTTATGATTGGATATTTAAAGTATATCATACTTCGATATGACAAATAATTTGCATGTCTAACGTATATTACGTCTTAAATGAAGAAGCAGTAAATTTTATAAAACAAGATGGCCGACACTGAAAACCAGAGCAGCAGTTGAGAAAGCAATGCCGTTGTCGGGGTAATATAATCAAAAGTCTCGACTTATGATTGGATATTTAAAGTATATCATACTTCGATATGACAAATAATTTGCATGTCTAACGTATATTACGTCTTAAATGAAGAAGCAGTAAATTTTATAAAACAAGATGGCCGACACTGAAAACCAGAGCAGCAGTTGAGAAAGCAATGCCGTGTGTCGGGGTAATATAATCAAAAGTCTCGACTTATGATTGGATATTTAAAGTATATCATACATCGATATGACAAATAATTTGCATGTCTCACGTATATTACGTCTTAAATGAAGAAGCAGTAAATTTTATAAAACAAGATGGCCGACACAGTAAATTTTATAAAACAAGATGGCCGACACTGAAAACCAGAGCAGCAGTTGAGAAAGCAATGCCGTTGTCGGGGTAATATAATCAAAAGTCTCGACTTATGATTGGATATTTAAAGTATATCATACTTCGATATGACAAATAATTTGCATGTCTAACGTATATTACGTCTTAAATGAAGAAGCAGTAAATTTTATAAAACAAGATGGCCGACACTGAAAACCAGAGCAGCAGTTGAGAAAGCAATGCCGTTGTCGGGGTAATATAATCAAAAGTCTCGACTTATGATTGGATATTTAAAGTATATCATACTTCGATATGACAAATAATTTGCATGTCTAACGTATATTACGTCTTAAATGAAGAAGCAGTAAATTTTATAAAACAAGATGGCCGACACTGAAAACCAGAGCAGCAGTTGAGAAAGCAATGCCGTTGTCGGGGTAATATAATCAAAGTCTCGACTTATGATTGGATATTTAAAATATATCATACTTCGATATGACAAATAATTTGCATGTCTAACGTATATTACGTCTTAAATGAAGAAGCAGTAAATTTTATAAAACAAGATGGCCGACACTGAAAACCAGAGCAGCAGTTGAGAAAGCAATGCCGTTGTCGGGGTAATATAATCAAAAGTCTCGACTTATGATTGGATATTTAAAGTATATCATACATCGATATGACAAATAATTTGCATGTCTCACGTATATTACGTCTTAAATGAAGAAGCAGTAAATTTTATAAAACAAGATGCCGACACAGTAAATTTTATAAACAAGATGGCCGACACTGAAAACCAGAGCAGCAGTTGAGAAAGCAATGCCGTGGTTGGGGTAATATAATCAAAAGTCTCGACTTATGATTGGATATTTAAAGTATATCATACTTCGATATGACAAATAATTTGCATGTCTAACGTATATTACGTCTTAAATGAAGAAGCAGTAAATTTTATAAAACAAGATGGCCGACACTGAAAACCAGAGCAGCAGTTGAGAAAGCAATGCCGTGGTCGGGGTAATATAATCAAAAGTCTCGACTTATGATTGGATATTTAAAGTATATCATACTTCGATATGACAAATAATTTGCATGTCTAACGTATATTACGTCTTAAATGAAGAAGCAGTAAATTTTATAAAACAAGATGGCCGACACTGAAAACCAGAGCAGCAGTTGAGAAAGCAATGCCGTTGTCGGGTAATATAATCAAAAGTCTCGACTTATGATTGGATATTTAAAGTATATCATACATCGATATGACAAATAATTTGCATGTCTCACGTATATTACGTCTTAAATGAAGAAGCAGTAAATTTTATAAAAAAGATGGCCGACACAGTAAATTTTATAAAACAAGATGGCCGACACTGAAAACCAGAGCAGCAGTTGAGAAAGCAATGCCGTGGTTGGGTAATATAATCAAAAGTCTCGACTTATGATTGGATATTTAAAGTATATCATACTTCGATATGACAAATAATTTGCATGTCTAACGTACGTCTTAAATGAAGAAGCAGTAAATTTTATAAAACAAGATGGCCGACACTGAAAACCAGAGCAGCAGTTGAGAAAGCAATGCCGTTGTCGGGGTAATATAATCAAAAGTCTCGACTTATGATTGGATATTTAAAGTATATCATACATCGATATGACAAATAATTTGCATGTCTAACGTATATTACGTCTTAAATGAAGAAGCAGTAAATTTTATAAAACAAGATGGCCGACACTGAAAACCAGAGCAGCAGTTGAGAAAGCAATGCCGTTGTCGGGGTAATATAATCAAAAGTCTCGACTTATGATTGGATATTTAAAGTATATCATACTTCGATATGACAAATAATTTGCATGTCTAACGTATATTACGTCTTAAATGAAGAAGCAGTAAATTTTATAAAACAAGATGGCCGACACTGAAAACCAGAGCAGCAGTTGAGAAAGCAATGCCGTTGTCGGGGTAATATAATCAAAAGTCTCGACTTATGATTGGATATTTAAAGTATATCATACATCGATATGACAAATAATTTGCATGTCTCACGTATATTACGTCTTAAATGAAGAAGCAGTAAATTTTATAAACAAGATGGCCGACACAGTAAATTTTATAAAACAAGATGGCCGACACTGAAAACCAGAGCAGCAGTTGAGAAAGCAATGCCGTGGTTGGGGTAATATAATCAAAAGTCTCGACTTATGATTGGATATTTAAAGTATATCATACTTCGATATGACAAATAATTTGCATGTCTAACGTATATACGTCTTAAATGAAGAAGCAGTAAATTTTATAAAACAAGATGGCCGACACTGAAAACCAGAGCAGCAGTTGAGAAAGCAATGCCGTGGTCGGGGTAATATAATCAAAAGTCTCGACTTATGATTGGATATTTAAAGTATATCATACATCGATATGACAAATAATTTGCATGTCTAACGTATATTACGTCTTAAATGAAGAAGCAGTAAATTTTATAAAACAAGATGGCCGACACTGAAAACCAGAGCAGCAGTTGAGAAAGCAATGCCGTTGTCGGGGTAATATAATCAAAAGTCTCGACTTATGATTGGATATTTAAAGTATATCATACTTCGATATGACAAATAATTTGCATGTCTAACGTACGTCTTAAATGAAGAAGCAGTAAATTTTATAAAACAAGATGGCCGACACTGAAAACCAGAGCAGCAGTTGAGAAAGCAATGCCGTGGTCGGGGTAATATAATCAAAAGTCTCGACTTATGATTGGATATTTAAAGTATATCATACTTCGATATGACAAATAATTTGCATGTCTAACGTATATTACGTCTTAAATGAAGAAGCAGTAAATTTTATAAAACAAGATCGACACTGAAAACAGAGCAGCAGTTGAGAAAGCAATGCCGTTGTCGGGTAATATAATCAAAAGTCTCGACTTATGATTGGATATTTAAAGTATATCATACATCGATATGACAAATAATTTGCATGTCTAACGTATATTACGTCTTAAATGAAGAAGCAGTAAATTTTATAAAACAAGATGGCCGACACAGTAAATTTTATAAAACAAGATGGCCGACACTGAAAACCAGAGCAGCAGTTGAGAAAGCAATGCCGTGGTTGGGGTAATATAATCAAAAGTCTCGACTTATGATTGGATATTTAAAGTATATCATACTTCGATATGACAAATAATTTGCATGTCTAACGTACGTCTTAAATGAAGAAGCAGTAAATTTTATAAAACAAGATGGCCGACACTGAAAACCAGAGCAGCAGTTGAGAAAGCAATGCCGTTGTCGGGGTAATATAATCAAAAGTCTCGACTTATGATTGGATATTTAAAGTATATCATACTTCGATATGACAAATAATTTGCATGTCTAACGTATATTACGTCTTAAATGAAGAAGCAGTAAATTTTATAAAACAAGATGGCCGACACTGAAAACCAGAGCAGCAGTTGAGAAAGCAATGCCGTGTCGGGTAATATAATCAAAAGTCTCGACTTATGATTGGATATTTAAAGTATATCATACTTCGATATGACAAATAATTTGCATGTCTAACGTATATTACGTCTTAAATGAAGAAGCAGTAAATTTTATAAAACAAGATGGCCGACACTGAAAACCAGAGCAGCAGTTGAGAAAGCAATGCCGTTGTCGGGGTAATATAATCAAAAGTCTCGACTTATGATTGGATATTTAAAGTATATCATACATCGATATGACAAATAATTTGCATGTCTCACGTATATTACGTCTTAAATGAAGAAGCAGTAAATTTTATAAACAAGATGGCCGACACAGTAAATTTTATAAAACAAGATGGCCGACACTGAAAACCAGAGCAGCAGTTGAGAAAGCAATGCCGTGGTTGGGGTAATATAATCAAAAGTCTCGACTTATGATTGGATATTTAAAGTATATCATACTTCGATATGACAAATAATTTGCATGTCTAACGTATACGTCTTAAATGAAGAAGCAGTAAATTTTATAAAACAAGATGGCCGACACTGAAAACCAGAGCAGCAGTTGAGAAAGCAATGCCGTGGTCGGGGTAATATAATCAAAAGTCTCGACTTATGATTGGATATTTAAAGTATATCATACTTCGATATGACAAATAATTTGCATGTCTAACGTATATTACGTCTTAAATGAAGAAGCAGTAAATTTTATAAAACAAGATGGCCGACACTGAAAACCAGAGCAGCAGTTGAGAAAGCAATGCCGTTGTCGGGGTAATATAATCAAAAGTCTCGACTTATGATTGGATATTTAAAGTATATCATACATCGATATGACAAATAATTTGCATGTCTCACGTATATTACGTCTTAAATGAAGAAGCAGTAAATTTTATAAAACAAGATGGCCGACACAGTAAATTTATAAAACAAGATGGCCGACACTGAAAACCAGAGCAGCAGTTGAGAAAGCAATGCCGTGGTCGGGGTAATATAATCAAAAGTCTCGACTTATGATTGGATATTTAAAGTATATCATACTTCGATATGACAAATAATTTGCATGTCTAACGTACGTCTTAAATGAAGAAGCAGTAAATTTTATAAAACAAGATGGCCGACACTGAAAACCAGAGCAGCAGTTGAGAAAGCAATGCCGTGGTCGGGGTAATATAATCAAAAGTCTCGACTTATGATTGGATATTTAAAGTATATCATACTTCGATATGACAAATAATTTGCATGTCTAACGTACGTCTTAAATGAAGAAGCAGTAAATTTTATAAAACAAGATGGCCGACACTGAAAACCAGAGCAGCAGTTGAGAAAGCAATGCCGTTGTCGGGGTAATATAATCAAAAGTCTCGACTTATGATTGGATATTTAAAGTATATCATACATCGATATGACAAATAATTTGCATGTCTAACGTATATTACGTCTTAAATGAAGAAGCAGTAAATTTTATAAAACAAGATGGCCGACACGTAAATTTTATACTGAAACCAGAGCAGCAGTTGAGAAAGCAATGCCGTGGTTGGGGTAATATAATCAAAAGTCTCGACTTATGATTGGATATTTAAAGTATATCATACTTCGATATGACAAATAATTTGCATGTCTAACGTACGTCTTAAATGAAGAAGCAGTAAATTTTATAAAACAAGATGGCCGACACTGAAAACCAGAGCAGCAGTTGAGAAAGCAATGCCGTGGTGGGGTAATATAATCAAAAGTCTCGACTTATGATTGGATATTTAAAGTATATCATACTTCGATATGACAAATAATTTGCATGTCTAACGTACGTCTTAAATGAAGAAGCAGTAAATTTTATAAAACAAGATGGCCGACACTGAAAACCAGAGCAGCAGTTGAGAAAGCAATGCCGTTGTCGGGGTAATATAATCAAAAGTCTCGACTTATGATTGGATATTTAAAGTATATCATACTTCGATATGACAAATAATTTGCATGTCTAACGTATATTACGTCTTAAATGAAGAAGCAGTAAATTTTATAAAACAAGATGGCCGACACTGAAAACCAGAGCAGCAGTTGAGAAAGCAATGCCGTTGTCGGGGTAATATAATCAAAAGTCTCGACTTATGATTGGATATTTAAAGTATATCATACATCGATATGACAAATAATTTGCATGTCTACGTATATTACGTCTTAAATGAAGAAGCAGTAAATTTTATAAAACAAGATGGCCGACACAGTAAATTTTATAAAACAGATGGCCGACACTGAAAACCAGAGCAGCAGTTGAGAAAGCAATGCCGTTGTCGGGGTAATATAATCAAAAGTCTCGACTTATGATTGGATATTTAAAGTATATCATACTTCGATATGACAAATAATTTGCATGTCTCACGTATATTACGTCTTAAATGAAGAAGCAGTAAATTTTATAAAACAAGATACACAGATAAAACAAGGGCCGACACTGAAAACCAGAGCAGCAGTTGAGAAAGCAATGCCGTGGTCGGGGTAATATAATCAAAAGTCTCGACTTATGATTGGATATTTAAAGTATATCATACATCGATATGACAAATAATTTGCATGTCTCACGTATATTACGTCTTAAATGAAGAAGCAGTAAATTTTATAAAACAAGATGGCCGACACAGTAAATTTTATAAAACAAGATGGCCGACACTGAAAACCAGAGCAGCAGTTGAGAAAGCAATGCCGTGGTCGGGGTAATATAATCAAAAGTCTCGACTTATGATTGGATATTTAAAGTATATCATACTTCGATATGACAAATAATTTGCATGTCTAACGTACGTCTTAAATGAAGAAGCAGTAAATTTTATAAAACAAGATGGCCGACACTGAAAACCAGAGCAGCAGTTGAGAAAGCAATGCCGTTGTCGGGGTAATATAATCAAAAGTCTCGACTTATGATTGGATATTTAAAGTATATCATACTTCGATATGACAAATAATTTGCATGTCTAACGTATATTACGTCTTAAATGAAGAAGCAGTAAATTTTATAAAACAAGATGGCCGACACTGAAAACCAGAGCAGCAGTTGAGAAAGCAATGCCGTTGTCGGGGTAATATAATCAAAAGTCTCGACTTATGATTGGATATTTAAAGTATATCATACTCGATATGACAAATAATTTGCATGTCTCACGTATATTACGTCTTAAATGAAGAAGCAGTAAATTTTATAAAACAAGATGGCCGACACAGTAAATTTTATAAAACAAGATGGCCGACACTGAAAACCAGAGCAGCAGTTGAGAAAGCAATGCCGTTGTCGGGGTAATATAATCAAAAGTCTCGACTTATGATTGGATATTTAAAGTATATCATACATCGATATGACAAATAATTTGCATGTCTCACGTATATTACGTCTTAAATGAAGAAGCAGTAAATTTTATAAAACAAGATGGCACAGTAAATTTATAAAACAAGATGGCCGACACTGAAAACCAGAGCAGCAGTTGAGAAAGCAATGCCGTGGTTGGGGTAATATAATCAAAAGTCTCGACTTATGATTGGATATTTAAAGTATATCATACTTCGATATGACAAATAATTTGCATGTCTAACGTACGTCTTAAATGAAGAAGCAGTAAATTTTATAAAACAAGATGGCCGACACTGAAAACCAGAGCAGCAGTTGAGAAAGCAATGCCGTTGTCGGGGTAATATAATCAAAAGTCTCGACTTATGATTGGATATTTAAAGTATATCATACATCGATATGACAAATAATTTGCATGTCTCACGTATATTACGTCTTAAATGAAGAAGCAGTAAATTTTATAAAACAAGATGGCCGACACTGAAAACCAGAGCAGCAGTTGAGAAAGCAATGCCGTTGTCGGGGTAATATAATCAAAAGTCTCGACTTATGATTGGATATTTAAAGTATATCATACTTCGATATGACAAATAATTTGCATGTCTAACGTATATTACGTCTTAAATGAAGAAGCAGTAAATTTTATAAAACAAGATGGCCGACACTGAAAACCAGAGCAGCAGTTGAGAAAGCAATGCCGTGGTCGGGGTAATATAATCAAAAGTCTCGACTTATGATTGGATATTTAAAGTATATCATACTTCGATATGACAAATAATTTGCATGTCTAACGTATATTACGTCTTAAATGAAGAAGCAGTAAATTTTATAAAACAAGATGGCCGACACTGAAAACCAGAGCAGCAGTTGAGAAAGCAATGCCGTTGTCGGGGTAATATAATCAAAAGTCTCGACTTATGATTGGATATTTAAAGTATATCATACATCGATATGACAAATAATTTGCATGTCTCACGTATATTACGTCTTAAATGAAGAAGCAGTAAATTTTATAAAACAAGATGGCGACACAGTAAATTTTATAAAACAAGATGGCCGACACTGAAAACCAGAGCAGCAGTTGAGAAAGCAATGCCGTGGTCGGGGTAATATAATCAAAAGTCTCGACTTATGATTGGATATTTAAAGTATATCATACTTCGATATGACAAATAATTTGCATGTCTAACGTACGTCTTAAATGAAGAAGCAGTAAATTTTATAAAACAAGATGGCCGACACTGAAAACCAGAGCAGCAGTTGAGAAAGCAATGCCGTTGTCGGGGTAATATAATCAAAAGTCTCGACTTATGATTGGATATTTAAAGTATATCATACATCGATATGACAAATAATTTGCATGTCTAACGTATATTACGTCTTAAATGAAGAAGCAGTAAATTTTATAAAACAAGATGGCCGACACTGAAAACCAGAGCAGCAGTTGAGAAAGCAATGCCGTTGTCGGGGTAATATAATCAAAAGTCTCGACTTATGATTGGATATTTAAAGTATATCATACTTCGATATGACAAATAATTTGCATGTCTAACGTATATTACGTCTTAAATGAAGAAGCAGTAAATTTTATAAAACAAGATGGCCGACACTGAAAACCAGAGCAGCAGTTGAGAAAGCAATGCCGTTGTCGGGGTAATATAATCAAAAGTCTCGACTTATGATTGGATATTTAAAGTATATCATACATCGATATGACAAATAATTTGCATGTCTCACGTATATTACGTCTTAAATGAAGAAGCAGTAAATTTTATAAAACAAGATGGCCGACACAGTAAATTTTATAAAACAAGATGGCCGACACTGAAAACCAGAGCAGCAGTTGAGAAAGCAATGCCGTGGTTGGGGTAATATAATCAAAAGTCTCGACTTATGATTGGATATTTAAAGTATATCATACTTCGATATGACAAATAATTTGCATGTCTAACGTACGTCTTAAATGAAGAAGCAGTAAATTTTATAAAACAAGATGGCCGACACTGAAAACCAGAGCAGCAGTTGAGAAAGCAATGCCGTGGTCGGGGTAATATAATCAAAAGTCTCGACTTATGATTGGATATTTAAAGTATATCATACTCGATATGACAAATAATTTGCATGTCTAACGTATATTACGTCTTAAATGAAGAAGCAGTAAATTTTATAAAACAAGATGGCCGACACTGAAAACCAGAGCAGCAGTTGAGAAAGCAATGCCGTTGTCGGGGTAATATAATCAAAAGTCTCGACTTATGATTGGATATTTAAAGTATATCATACATCGATATGACAAATAATTTGCATGTCTCACGTATATTACGTCTTAAATGAAGAAGCAGTAAATTTTATAAAACAAGATGGCCGACACAGTAAATTTTATAAAACAAGATGGCCGACACTGAAAACCAGAGCAGCAGTTGAGAAAGCAATGCCGTTGTCGGGGTAATATAATCAAAAGTCTCGACTTATGATTGGATATTTAAAGTATATCATACATCGATATGACAAATAATTTGCATGTCTCAACGTATATTACGTCTTAAATGAAGAAGCAGTAAATTTTATAAAACAAGATGGCCGACACAGTAAATTTTATAAAACAAGATGGCCGACACTGAAAACCAGAGCAGCAGTTGAGAAAGCAATGCCGTGGTTGGGTAATATAATCAAAAGTCTCGACTTATGATTGGATATTTAAAGTATATCATACTTCGATATGACAAATAATTTGCATGTCTAACGTACGTCTTAAATGAAGAAGCAGTAAATTTTATAAAACAAGATGGCCGACACTGAAAACCAGAGCAGCAGTTGAGAAAGCAATGCCGTGGTGGGGTAATATAATCAAAAGTCTCGACTTATGATTGGATATTTAAAGTATATCATACTTCGATATGACAAATAATTTGCATGTCTAACGTACGTCTTAAATGAAGAAGCAGTAAATTTTATAAAACAAGATGGCCGACACTGAAAACCAGAGCAGCAGTTGAGAAAGCAATGCCGTTGTCGGGGTAATATAATCAAAAGTCTCGACTTATGATTGGATATTTAAAGTATATCATACTTCGATATGACAAATAATTTGCATGTCTAACGTATATTACGTCTTAAATGAAGAAGCAGTAAATTTTATAAAACAAGATGGCCGACACTGAAAACCAGAGCAGCAGTTGAGAAAGCAATGCCGTGGTCGGGGTAATATAATCAAAAGTCTCGACTTATGATTGGATATTTAAAGTATATCATACATCGATATGACAAATAATTTGCATGTCTAACGTATATTACGTCTTAAATGAAGAAGCAGTAAATTTATAAAACAAGATGGCCGACACAGTAAATTTTATAAAACAAGATGGCCGACACTGAAAACCAGAGCAGCAGTTGAGAAAGCAATGCCGTGGTTGGGGTAATATAATCAAAAGTCTCGACTTATGATTGGATATTTAAAGTATATCATACTTCGATATGACAAATAATTTGCATGTCTAACGTACGTCTTAAATGAAGAAGCAGTAAATTTTATAAAACAAGATGGCCGACACTGAAAACCAGAGCAGCAGTTGAGAAAGCAATGCCGTGGTCGGGGTAATATAATCAAAAGTCTCGACTTATGATTGGATATTTAAAGTATATCATACTTCGATATGACAAATAATTTGCATGTCTAACGTACGTCTTAAATGAAGAAGCAGTAAATTTTATAAAACAAGATGGCCGACACTGAAAACCAGAGCAGCAGTTGAGAAAGCAATGCCGTGGTCGGGGTAATATAATCAAAAGTCTCGACTTATGATTGGATATTTAAAGTATATCATACTTCGATATGACAAATAATTTGCATGTCTAACGTACGTCTTAAATGAAGAAGCAGTAAATTTTATAAAACAAGATGGCCGACACTGAAAACCAGAGCAGCAGTTGAGAAAGCAATGCCGTTGTCGGGGTAATATAATCAAAAGTCTCGACTTATGATTGGATATTTAAAGTATATCATACTTCGATATGACAAATAATTTGCATGTCTAACGTATACGTCTTAAATGAAGAAGCAGTAAATTTTATAAAACAAGATGGCCGACACTGAAAACCAGAGCAGCAGTTGAGAAAGCAATGCCGTTGTCGGGGTAATATAATCAAAAGTCTCGACTTATGATTGGATATTTAAAGTATATCATACTTCGATATGACAAATAATTTGCATGTCTAACGTATATTACGTCTTAAATGAAGAAGCAGTAAATTTTATAAAACAAGATGGCCGACACAGACAAACGACAAAAACCAGAGCAGCAGTTGAGAAAGCAATGCCGTTGTCGGGGTAATATAATCAAAAGTCTCGACTTATGATTGGATATTTAAAGTATATCATACTTCGATATGACAAATAATTTGCATGTCTCACGTATATTACGTCTTAAATGAAGAAGCAGTAATTTTATAAAACAAGATGGCCGACACAGTAAATTTTATAAAACAAGATGGCCGACACTGAAACCAGAGCAGCAGTTGAGAAAGCAATGCCGTGGTTGGGGTAATATAATCAAAAGTCTCGACTTATGATTGGATATTTAAAGTATATCATACTTCGATATGACAAATAATTTGCATGTCTAACGTACGTCTTAAATGAAGAAGCAGTAAATTTTATAAAACAAGATGGCCGACACTGAAAACCAGAGCAGCAGTTGAGAAAGCAATGCCGTTGTCGGGTAATATAATCAAAAGTCTCGACTTATGATTGGATATTTAAAGTATATCATACTTCGATATGACAAATAATTTGCATGTCTAACGTATATTACGTCTTAAATGAAGAAGCAGTAAATTTTATAAAACAAGATGGCCGACACTGAAAACCAGAGCAGCAGTTGAGAAAGCAATGCCGTGTCGGGGTAATATAATCAAAAGTCTCGACTTATGATTGGATATTTAAAGTATATCATACATCGATATGACAAATAATTTGCATGTCTCACGTATATTACGTCTTAATGAAGAAGCAGTAAATTTTATAAAACAAGATGGCCGACACTTTATAAAACAGATGGCCGACACTGAAACCAAGCAGCAGTTGAGAAAGCAATGCCGTTGTCGGGGTAATATAATCAAAAGTCTCGACTTATGATTGGATATTTAAAGTATATCATACTTCGATATGACAAATAATTTGCATGTCTAACGTACGTCTTAAATGAAGAAGCAGTAAATTTTTATAAAACAAGATGGCCGACACTGAAAACCAGAGCAGCAGTTGAGAAAGCAATGCCGTTGTCGGGGTAATATAATCAAAAGTCTCGACTTATGATTGGATATTTAAAGTATATCATACTTCGATATGACAAATAATTTGCATGTCTAACGTATATTACGTCTTAAATGAAGAAGCAGTAAATTTTATAAAACAAGATGGCCGACACTGAAAACCAGAGCAGCAGTTGAGAAAGCAATGCCGTTGGTTGGGTAATATAATCAAAAGTCTCGACTTATGATTGGATATTTAAAGTATATCATACTTCGATATGACAAATAATTTGCATGTCTAACGTACGTCTTAAATGAAGAAGCAGTAAATTTTTATAAAACAAGATGGCCGACACTGAAAACCAGAGCAGCAGTTGAGAAAGCAATGCCGTTGTCGGGGTAATATAATCAAAAGTCTCGACTTATGATTGGATATTTAAAGTATATCATACTTCGATATGACAAATAATTTGCATGTCTAACGTATATTACGTCTTAAATGAAGAAGCAGTAAATTTTATAAAACAAGATGGCCGACACAGTATAAAACAAGATGGCCGACACTGAAAACCAGAGCAGCAGTTGAGAAAGCAATGCCGTTGTCGGGGTAATATAATCAAAAGTCTCGACTTATGATTGGATATTTAAAGTATATCATACATCGATATGACAAATAATTTGCATGTCTCACGTATATTACGTCTTAAATGAAGAAGCAGTAAATTTTATAAAACAAGATGGCCGACACAGTAATTTTATAAAACAGATGCCGACACTGAAACCAGAGCAGCAGTTGAGAAAGCAATGCCGTGGTCGGGTAATATAATCAAAAGTCTCGACTTATGATTGGATATTTAAAGTATATCATACTTCGATATGACAAATAATTTGCATGTCTATATTACGTCTTAAATGAAGAAGCAGTAAATTTTATAAAACAAGATGGCCGACACTGAAAACCAGAGCAGCAGTTGAGAAAAGCAATGCCGTTGTCGGGGTAATATAATCAAAAGTCTCGACTTATGATTGGATATTTAAAGTATATCATACTTCGATATGACAAATAATTTGCATGTCTAACGTATATTACGTCTTAAATGAAGAAGCAGTAAATTTTATAAAACAAGATGGCCGACACTGAAAACCAGAGCAGCAGTTGAGAAAGCAATGCCGTTGTCGGGGTAATATAATCAAAAGTCTCGACTTATGATTGGATATTTAAAGTATATCATACATCGATATGACAAATAATTTGCATGTCTCACGTATATTACGTCTTAAATGAAGAAGCAGTAAATTTTATAAAACAAGATGGCCGACACAGTAAATTTTATAAAAACAAGATGGCCGACACTGAAAACCAGAGCAGCAGTTGAGAAAGCAATGCCGTGTGTTGGGGGTAATATAATCAAAAGTCTCGACTTATGATTGGATATTTAAAGTATATCATACTTCGATATGACAAATAATTTGCATGTCTAACGTACGTCTTAAATGAAGAAGCAGTAAATTTTATAAAACAAGATGGCCGACACTGAAAACCAGAGCAGCAGTTGAGAAAGCAATGCCGTTGTCGGGGTAATATAATCAAAAGTCTCGACTTATGATTGGATATTTAAAGTATATCATACTTCGATATGACAAATAATTTGCATGTCTAACGTATATTACGTCTTAAATGAAGAAGCAGTAAATTTTATAAAACAAGATGGCCGACACTGAAAACCAGAGCAGCAGTTGAGAAAGCAATGCCGTGGTCGGGGTAATATAATCAAAAGTCTCGACTTATGATTGGATATTTAAAGTATATCATACTTCGATATGACAAATAATTTGCATGTCTAACGTATATTACGTCTTAATGAAGAAGCATAAATTTTATAAAAGAACACAGTAAATTTTATTAAACAAGATGGCCGACACTGAAAACCAGAGCAGCAGTTGAGAAAGCAATGCCGTGGTTGGGGTAATATAATCAAAAGTCTCGACTTATGATTGGATATTTAAAGTATATCATACTTCGATATGACAAATAATTTGCATGTCTAACGTTACGTCTTAAATGAAGAAGCAGTAAATTTTATAAAACAAGATGGCCGACACTGAAAACCAGAGCAGCAGTTGAGAAAGCAATGCCGTTGTCGGGGTAATATAATCAAAAGTCTCGACTTATGATTGGATATTTAAAGTATATCATACTTCGATATGACAAATAATTTGCATGTCTAACGTACGTCTTAAATGAAGAAGCAGTAAATTTTATAAAACAAGATGGCCGACACTGAAAACCAGAGCAGCAGTTGAGAAAGCAATGCCGTTGTCGGGGTAATATAATCAAAAGTCTCGACTTATGATTGGATATTTAAAGTATATCATACATCGATATGACAAATAATTTGCATGTCTCACGTATATTACGTCTTAAATGAAGAAGCAGTAAATTTTATAAAACAAGATGGCACAGTTTATAAAACAAGATGGCCGACACTGAAAACCAGAGCAGCAGTTGAGAAAGCAATGCCGTGTCGGGGGTAATATAATCAAAAGTCTCGACTTATGATTGGATATTTAAAGTATATCATACATCGATATGACAAATAATTTGCATGTCTCACGTATTACGTCTTAAATGAAGAAGCAGTAAATTTTATAAAACAAGATGGCCGACACAGTAATTTTATAAAACAAGATGGCCGACACTGAAAACCAGAGCAGCAGTTGAGAAAGCAATGCCGTGGTTGGGGTAATATAATCAAAAGTCTCGACTTATGATTGGATATTTAAAGTATATCATACTTCGATATGACAAATAATTTGCATGTCTAACGTACGTCTTAAATGAAGAAGAAGCAGTAAATTTTATAAAACAAGATGGCCGACACTGAAAACCAGAGCAGCAGTTGAGAAAGCAATGCCGTTGTCGGGGTAATATAATCAAAAGTCTCGACTTATGATTGGATATTTAAAGTATATCATACTTCGATATGACAAATAATTTGCATGTCTAACGTATATTACGTCTTAAATGAAGAAGCAGTAAATTTTATAAAACAAGATGGCCGACACTGAAAACCAGAGCAGCAGTTGAGAAAGCAATGCCGTTGTCGGGGTAATATAATCAAAAGTCTCGACTTATGATTGGATATTTAAAGTATATCATACATCGATATGACAAATAATTTGCATGTCACGTATATTACGTCTAAATGAAGAAGCAGTAAATTTATAAAACAAGATGAGACACAGTAAATTTTATAAAACAAGATGGCCGACACTGAAAACCAGAGCAGCAGTTGAGAAAGCAATGCCGTTGTGGGGTAATATAATCAAAAGTCTCGACTTATGATTGGATATTTAAAGTATATCATACTTCGATATGACAATAATGCATGTTCACGTATATTACGTCTTAAATGAAGAAGCAGTAAATTTTATAAAACAAGATGGCCGAACAGTAAATTTTATAAAACAAGATGGCCGACACTGAAAACCAGAGCAGCAGTTGAGAAAGCAATGCCGTGGTTGGGGTAATATAATCAAAAGTCTCGACTTATGATTGGATATTTAAAGTATATCATACTTCGATATGACAAATAATTTGCATGTCTAACGTACGTCTTAAATGAAGAAGCAGTAAATTTTATAAAACAAGATGGCCGACACTGAAAACCAGAGCAGCAGTTGAGAAAGCAATGCCGTTGTCGGGGTAATATAATCAAAAGTCTCGACTTATGATTGGATATTTAAAGTATATCATACTTCGGTATGACAAATAATTTGCATGTCTAACGTATATTACGTCTTAAATGAAGAAGCAGTAAATTATATAAAACAAGATGGCCGACACTGAAAACCAGAGCAGCAGTTGAGAAAGCAATGCCGTTGTCGGGGTAATATAATCAAAAGTCTCGACTTATGATTGGATATTTAAAGTATATCATACTTCGATATGACAAATAATTTGCATGTCTAACGTATATTACGTCTTAAATGAAGAAGCAGTAAATTTTTAAAACAAGATGGCCGACACAGTAAATTTTATAAAAAAGATGGCCGACACTGAAAACCAGAGCAGCAGTTGAGAAAGCAATGCCGTTGTCGGGGTAATATAATCAAAAGTCTCGACTTATGATTGGATATTTAAAGTATATCATACTTCGATATGACAAATAATTTGCATGTCTCACGTATATTACGTCTTAAATGAAGAAGTAAATTTTAAAACAAGATGGCCCACAGTAAATTTTATAAAACAAGATGGCCGACACTGAAAACCAGAGCAGCAGTTGAGAAAGCAATGCCGTGTTGGGGTAATATAATCAAAAGTCTCGACTTATGATTGGATATTTAAAGTATATCATACTTCGATATGACAAATAATTTGCATGTCTAACGTACGTCTTAAATGAAGAAGCAGTAAATTTTATAAAACAAGATGGCCGACACTGAAAACCAGAGCAGCAGTTGAGAAAGCAATGCCGTTGGTCGGGTAATATAATCAAAAGTCTCGACTTATGATTGGATATTTAAAGTATATCATACTTCGATATGACAAATAATTTGCATGTGTCTAACGTACGTCTTAAATGAAGAAGCAGTAAATTTTAAAAACAAGATGGCCGACACTGAAAACCAGAGCAGCAGTTGAGAAAGCAATGCCGTGTCGGGGTAATATAATCAAAAGTCTCGACTTATGATTGGATATTTAAAGTATATCATACATCGATATGACAAATAATTTGCATGTCTAACGTATATTACGTCTTAAATGAAGAAGCAGTAAATTTTATAAAACAAGATGGCCGACACTGAAAACCAGAGCAGCAGTTGAGAAAGCAATGCCGTGGTCGGGGTAATATAATCAAAAGTCTCGACTTATGATTGGATATTTAAAGTATATCATACTTCGATATGACAAATAATTTGCATGTCTAACGTACGTCTTAAATGAAGAAGCAGTAAATTTTATAAAACAAGATGGCCGACACTGAAAACCAGAGCAGCAGTTGAGAAAGCAATGCCGTGGTTGGGTAATATAATCAAAAGTCTCGACTTATGATTGGATATTTAAAGTATATCATACTTCGATATGACAAATAATTTGCATGTCTAACGTACGTCTTAAATGAAGAAGCAGTAAATTTTATAAAACAAGATGGCCGACACTGAAAACCAGAGCAGCAGTTGAGAAAGCAATGCCGTGGTGGGTAATATAATCAAAAGTCTCGACTTATGATTGGATATTTAAAGTATATCATACTTCGATATGACAAATAATTTGCATGTCTAACGTACGTCTTAAATGAAGAAGCAGTAAATTTTATAAAACAAGATGGCCGACACTGAAAACCAGAGCAGCAGTTGAGAAAGCAATGCCGTTGTCGGGGGTAATATAATCAAAAGTCTCGACTTATGATTGGATATTTAAAGTATATCATACTTCGATATGACAAATAATTTGCATGTCTAACGTATTTCTTAAATGAAGAAGCAGTAAATTTTATAAAACAAGATGGCCGACACTGAAAACCAGAGCAGCAGTTGAGAAAGCAATGCCGTTGTTCGGGTAATATAATCAAAAGTCTCGACTTATGATTGGATATTTAAAGTATATCATACTTCGATATGACAAATAATTTGCATGTCTCACGTATATTACGTCTTAAATGAAGAAGCAGTAAATTTTTATAAAACAAGATGGCCGACACTGAAAACCAGAGCAGCAGTTGAGAAAGCAATGCCGTGGTCGGGGTAATATAATCAAAAGTCTCGACTTATGATTGGATATTTAAAGTATATCATACTTCGATATGACAAATAATTTGCATGTCTAACGTACGTCTTAAATGAAGAAGCAGTAAATTTTATAAAACAAGATGGCCGACACTGAAAACCAGAGCAGCAGTTGAGAAAGCAATGCCGTGGTCGGGGTAATATAATCAAAAGTCTCGACTTATGATTGGATATTTAAAGTATATCATACTTCGATATGACAAATAATTTGCATGTCTAACGTACGTCTTAAATGAAGAAGCAGTAAATTTTATAAAACAAGATGGCCGACACTGAAAACCAGAGCAGCAGTTGAGAAAGCAATGCCGTGGTCGGGGTAATATAATCAAAAGTCTCGACTTATGATTGGATATTTAAAGTATATCATACTTCGATATGACAAATAATTTGCATGTCTAACGTATATTACGTCTTAAATGAAGAAGCAGTAAATTTTATAAAACAAGATGGCCGACACTGAAAACCGAGCAGCAGTTGAGAAAGCAATGCCGTTGTCGGGGTAATATAATCAAAAGTCTCGACTTATGATTGGATATTTAAAGTATATCATACTTCGATATGACAAATAATTTGCATGTCTCACGTATATTACGTCTTAAATGAAGAAGCAGTAAATTTTATAAAACAAGATGGCCGACACAGTAAATTTTATAAAACAAGATGGCCGACACTGAAAACCAGAGCAGCAGTTGAGAAAGCAATGCCGTGGTCGGGGTAATATAATCAAAAGTCTCGACTTATGATTGGATATTTAAAGTATATCATACTTCGATATGACAAATAATTTGCATGTCTAACGTATATTACGTCTTAAATGAAGAAGCAGTAAATTTATAAAAACAAGATGGCCGACACTGAAAACCAGAGCAGCAGTTGAGAAAGCAATGCCGTTGTCGGGGTAATATAATCAAAAGTCTCGACTTATGATTGGATATTTAAAGTATATCATACTTCGATATGACAAATAATTTGCATGTCTCAACGTATATTACGTCTTAAATGAAGAAGCAGTAAATTTTATAAAACAAGATGGCCGACACAGTAAATTTTATAAACAAGATGCCGACACTGAAAACCAGAGCAGCAGTTGAGAAAGCAATGCCGTTGTCGGGGTAATATAATCAAAAGTCTCGACTTATGATTGGATATTTAAAGTATATCATACATCGATATGACAAATAATTTGCATGTCTCACGTATATTACGTCTTAAATGAAGAAGCAGTAAATTTTATAAAACAAGATGGCCGACACAGTAAATTTTATAAACAGATGCCGACACTGAACCAGAGCAGCAGTTGAGAAGCAATGCCGTGGTTGGGGTAATATAATCAAAAGTCTCGACTTATGATTGGATATTTAAAGTATATCATACTTCGATATGACAAATAATTTGCATGTCTAACGTACGTCTTAAATGAAGAAGCAGTAAATTTTATAAAACAAGATGGCCGACACTGAAAACCAGAGCAGCAGTTGAGAAAGCAATGCCGTTGTCGGGGTAATATAATCAAAAGTCTCGACTTATGATTGGATATTTAAAGTATATCATACTTCGATATGACAAATAATTTGCATGTCTAACGTATATTACGTCTTAAATGAAGAAGCAGTAAATTTTATAAAACAAGATGGCCGACACTGAAAACCAGAGCAGCAGTTGAGAAAGCAATGCCGTTGTCGGGGTAATATAATCAAAAGTCTCGACTTATGATTGGATATTTAAAGTATATCATACTTCGATATGACAAATAATTTGCATGTCTAACGTATATTACGTCTTAAATGAAGAAGCAGTAAATTTTATAAAACAAGATGGCCGACACTGAAAACCAGAGCAGCAGTTGAGAAAGCAATGCCGTTGTCGGGGTAATATAATCAAAAGTCTCGACTTATGATTGGATATTTAAAGTATATCATACATCGATATGACAAATAATTTGCATGTCTCACGTATATTACGTCTTAAATGAAGAAGCAGTAAATTTTATAAAACAAGATGGCCGACACAGTAAATTTTATAAAACAAGATGGCCGACACTGAAAACCAGAGCAGCAGTTGAGAAAGCAATGCCGTGGTTGGGGTAATATAATCAAAAGTCTCGACTTATGATTGGATATTTAAAGTATATCATACTTCGATATGACAAATAATTTGCATGTCTAACGTACGTCTTAAATGAAGAAGCAGTAAATTTTATAAAACAAAATGGCCGACACTGAAAAACAGAGCAGCAGTTGAGAAAGCAATGCCGTGGTTGGGGTAATATAATCAAAAGTCTCGACTTATGATTGGATATTTAAAGTATATCATACTTCGATATGACAAATAATTTGCATGTTTATCTAAATGAAGAAGCAGTAAATTTTATAAAACAAGATGGCCGACACTGAAAACCAGAGCAGCAGTTGAGAAAGCAATGCCGTGGTCGGGGTAATATAATCAAAAGTCTCGACTTATGATTGGATATTTAAAGTATATCATACTTCGATATGACAAATAATTTGCATGTCTAACGTACGTCTTAAATGAAGAAGCAGTAAATTTTATAAAACAAGATGGCCGACACTGAAAACCAGAGCAGCAGTTGAGAAAGCAATGCCGTGGTCGGGGTAATATAATCAAAAGTCTCGACTTATGATTGGATATTTAAAGTATATCATACTTCGATATGACAAATAATTTGCATGTCTAACGTACGTCTTAAATGAAGAAGCAGTAAATTTTATAAAACAAGATGGCCGACACTGAAACCAGAGCAGCAGTTGAGAAAGCAATGCCGTGTCGGGGTAATATAATCAAAAGTCTCGACTTATGATTGGATATTTAAAGTATATCATACTTCGATATGACAAATAATTTGCATGTCTAACGTACGTCTTAAATGAAGAAGCAGTAAATTTTATAAAACAAGATGGCCGACACTGAAAACCAGAGCAGCAGTTGAGAAAGCAATGCCGTGGTCGGGGTAATATAATCAAAAGTCTCGACTTATGATTGGATATTTAAAGTATATCATACTTCGATATGACAAATAATTTGCATGTCTAACGTACGTCTTAAATGAAGAAGCAGTAAATTTTATAAAACAAGATGGCCGACACTGAAAACCAGAGCAGCAGTTGAGAAAGCAATGCCGTGGTCGGGGTAATATAATCAAAAGTCTCGACTTATGATTGGATATTTAAAGTATATCATACTTCGATATGACAAATAATTTGCATGTCTAACGTATATTACGTCTTAAATGATAAAGCAGTAAATTTTATAAAACAAGATGCTCGACAACAATGCCGTGTTGGGGTAATATAATCAAAAGTCTCGACTTATGATTGGATATTTAAAGTATATCATACTTCGATATGACAAATAATTTGCATGTCTAACGTACGTCTTAAATGAAGAAGCAGTAAATTTTATAAAACAAGATGGCCGACACTGAAAACCAGAGCAGCAGTTGAGAAAGCAATGCCGTTGTCGGGGTAATATAATCAAAAGTCTCGACTTATGATTGGATATTTAAAGTATATCATACTTCGATATGACAAATAATTTGCATGTCTAACGTATATTACGTCTTAAATGAAGAAGCAGTAAATTTTATAAAACAAGATGGCCGACACTGAAAACCAGAGCAGCAGTTGAGAAAGCAATGCCGTTGTCGGGGTAATATAATCAAAAGTCTCGACTTATGATTGGATATTTAAAGTATATCATCACTTCGATATGACAAATAATTTGCATGTCTAACGTATATTACGTCTTAAATGAAGAAGCAGTAAATTTTATAAAACAAGATGGCCGACACTGAAAACCAGAGCAGCAGTTGAGAAAGCAATGCCGTGGTCGGGGTAATATAATCAAAAGTCTCGACTTATGATTGGATATTTAAAGTATATCATACTTCGATATGACAAATAATTTGCATGTCTAACGTATATTACGTCTTAAATGAAGAAGCAGTAAATTTTATAAAACAAGATGGCCGACACTGAAAACCAGAGCAGCAGTTGAGAAAGCAATGCCGTGGTCGGGGTAATATAATCAAAAGTCTCGACTTATGATTGGATATTTAAAGTATATCATACTTCGATATGACAAATAATTTGCATGTCTAACGTACGTCTTAAATGAAGAAGCAGTAAATTTTATAAAACAAGATGGCCGACACTGAAAACCAGAGCAGCAGTTGAGAAAGCAATGCCGTGTTGGGGTAATATAATCAAAAGTCTCGACTTATGATTGGATATTTAAAGTATATCATACTTCGATATGACAAATAATTTGCATGTCTAACGTACGTCTTAAATGAAGAAGCAGTAAATTTTATAAAACAAGATGGCCGACACTGAAAACCAGAGCAGCAGTTGAGAAAGCAATGCCGTGGTCGGGGTAATATAATCAAAAGTCTCGACTTATGATTGGATATTTAAAGTATATCATACTTCGATATGACAAATAATTTGCATGTCTAACGTACGTCTTAAATGAAGAAGCAGTAAATTTTATAAAACAAGATGGCCGACACTGAAAACCAGAGCAGCAGTTGAGAAAGCAATGCCGTGTCGGGGTAATATATCAAAAGTCTCGACTTATGATTGGATATTTAAAGTATATCATACTTCGATATGACAAATAATTTGCATGTCTACGTATATTACGTCTTAAATGAAGAAGCAGTAAATTTTATAAAACAAGATGGCCGACACTGAAAAACAGAGCAGCAGTTGAGAAAGCAATGCCGTTGTCGGGTAATATAATCAAAAGTCTCGACTTATGATTGGATATTTAAAGTATATCATACTTCGATATGACAAATAATTTGCATGTCTCACGTATATTACGTCTTAAATGAAGAAGCAGTAAATTTTATAAAACAAGATGCCGACACAGTAAATTTTATAAAACAAGATGGCCGACACTGAAAACCAGAGCAGCAGTTGAGAAAGCAATGCCGTGGTCGGGGTAATATAATCAAAAGTCTCGACTTATGATTGGATATTTAAAGTATATCATACTTCGATATGACAAATAATTTGCATGTCTAACGTACGTCTTAAATGAAGAAGCAGTAAATTTTATAAAACAAGATGGCCGACACTGAAAACCAGAGCAGCAGTTGAGAAAGCAATGCCGTGGTCGGGTAATATAATCAAAAGTCTCGACTTATGATTGGATATTTAAAGTATATCATACTTCGATATGACAAATAATTTGCATGTCTAACGTACGTCTTTAAATGAAGAAGCAGTAAATTTTATAAAACAAGATGGCCGACACTGAAAACCAGAGCAGCAGTTGAGAAAGCAATGCCGTGGTCGGGGTAATATAATCAAAAGTCTCGACTTATGATTGGATATTTAAAGTATATCATACTTCGATATGACAAATAATTTGCATGTCTAACGTACGTCTTAAATGAAGAAGCAGTAAATTTTATAAAACAAGATGGCCGACACTGAAAACCAGAGCAGCAGTTGAGAAAGCAATGCCGTGGTCGGGGTAATATAATCAAAAGTCTCGACTTATGATTGGATATTTAAAGTATATCATACTTCGATATGACAAATAATTTGCATGTCTAACGTACGTCTTAAATGAAGAAGCAGTAAATTTTATAAAACAAGATGGCCGACACTGAAAACCAGAGCAGCAGTTGAGAAAGCAATGCCGTGGTCGGGGTAATATAATCAAAAGTCTCGACTTATGATTGGATATTTAAAGTATATCATACTTCGATATGACAAATAATTTGCATGTCTAACGTACGTCTTAAATGAAGAAGCAGTAAATTTTATAAAACAAGATGGCCGACACTGAAAACCAGAGCAGCAGTTGAGAAAGCAATGCCGTGGTCGGGGTAATATAATCAAAAGTCTCGACTTATGATTGGATATTTAAAGTATATCATACTTCGATATGACAAATAATTTGCATGTCTAACGTACGTCTTAAATGAAGAAGCAGTAAATTTTATAAAAACAAGATGGCCGACACTGAAAACCAGAGCAGCAGTTGAGAAAGCAATGCCGTGGTCGGGGTAATATAATCAAAAGTCTCGACTTATGATTGGATATTTAAAGTATATCATACTTCGATATGACAAATAATTTGCATGTCTAACGTATACGTCTTAAATGAAGAAGCAGTAAATTTTATAAAACAAGATGGCCGACACTGAAAACCAGAGCAGCAGTTGAGAAAGCAATGCCGTGGTCGGGGTAATATAATCAAAAGTCTCGACTTATGATTGGATATTTAAAGTATATCATACTTCGATATGACAAATAATTTGCATGTCTAACGTACGTCTTAAATGAAGAAGCAGTAAATTTTATAAAACAAGATGGCCGACACTGAAAACCAGAGCAGCAGTTGAGAAAGCAATGCCGTGGTCGGGGTAATATAATCAAAAGTCTCGACTTATGATTGGATATTTAAAGTATATCATACTTCGATATGACAAATAATTTGCATGTCTAACGTATATTACGTCTTAATGAAGAAGCAGTAAATTTTATAAAACAAGATGGCCGACACTGAAAACCAGAGCAGCAGTTGAGAAAGCAATGCCGTTGTCGGGGTAATATAATCAAAAGTCTCGACTTATGATTGGATATTTAAAGTATATCATACTTCGATATGACAAATAATTTGCATGTCTAACGTACGTCTTAAATGAAGAAGCAGTAAATTTTATAAAAAGATGGCCGACACTGAAAACCAGAGCAGCAGTTGAGAAAGCAATGCCGTGTTGGGGTAATATAATCAAAAGTCTCGACTTATGATTGGATATTTAAAGTATATCATACTTCGATATGACAAATAATTTGCATGTCTAACGTACGTCTTAAATGAAGAAGCAGTAAATTTTATAAAACAAGATGGCCGACACTGAAAACCAGAGCAGCAGTTGAGAAAGCAATGCCGTGGTCGGGGTAATATAATCAAAAGTCTCGACTTATGATTGGATATTTAAAGTATATCATACTTCGATATGACAAATAATTTGCATGTCTAACGTACGTCTTAAATGAAGAAGCAGTAAATTTTATAAAACAAGATGGCCGACACTGAAAACCAGAGCAGCAGTTGAGAAAGCAATGCCGTGGTCGGGGTAATATAATCAAAAGTCTCGACTTATGATTGGATATTTAAAGTATATCATACTTCGATATGACAAATAATTTGCATGTCTAACGTATATTACGTCTTAAATGAAGAAGCAGTAAATTTTATAAAACAAGATGGCCGACGCTGATAACACGAGCAGCAGTTGAGAAAGCAATGCCGTTGTCGGGGTAATATAATCAAAAGTCTCGACTTATGATTGGATATTTAAAGTATATCATACATCGATATGACAAATAATTTGCATGTCTCACGTATATTACGTCTTAAATGAAGAAGCAGTAAATTTTATAAAACAAGATGGCCGACACAGTAAATTTTATAAAACAAGATGGCCGACACTGAAAACCAGAGCAGCAGTTGAGAAAGCAATGCCGTGGTTGGGGTAATATAATCAAAAGTCTCGACTTATGATTGGATATTTAAAGTATATCATACTTCGATATGACAAATAATTTGCATGTCTAACGTACGTCTTAAATGAAGAAGCAGTAAATTTTATAAAACAAGATGGCCGACACTGAAAACCAGAGCAGCAGTTGAGAAAGCAATGCCGTGGTCGGGGTAATATAATCAAAAGTCTCGACTTATGATTGGATATTTAAAGTATATCATACTTCGATATGACAAATAATTTGCATGTCTAACGTACGTCTTAAATGAAGAAGCAGTAAATTTTATAAAACAAGATGGCCGACACTGAAAACCAGAGCAGCAGTTGAGAAAGCAATGCCGTGGTCGGGGTAATATAATCAAAAGTCTCGACTTATGATTGGATATTTAAAGTATATCATACTTCGATATGACAAATAATTTGCATGTCTAACGTACGTCTTAAATGAAGAAGCAGTAAATTTTATAAAACAAGATGGCCGACACTGAAAACCAGAGCAGCAGTTGAGAAAGCAATGCCGTGGTCGGGGTAATATAATCAAAAGTCTCGACTTATGATTGGATATTTAAAGTATATCATACTTCGATATGACAAATAATTTGCATGTCTAACGTACGTCTTAAATGAAGAAGCAGTAAATTTTATAAAACAAGATGGCCGACACTGAAAACCAGAGCAGCAGTTGAGAAAGCAATGCCGTGGTCGGGGTAATATAATCAAAAGTCTCGACTTATGATTGGATATTTAAAGTATATCATACTTCGATATGACAAATAATTTGCATGTCTAACGTACGTCTTAAATGAAGAAGCAGTAAATTTTATAAAACAAGATGGCCGACACTGAAAACCAGAGCAGCAGTTGAGAAAGCAATGCCGTGGTCGGGGTAATATAATCAAAAGTCTCGACTTATGATTGGATATTTAAAGTATATCATACTTCGATATGACAAATAATTTGCATGTCTAACGTACGTCTTAAATGAAGAAGCAGTAAATTTTATAAAACAAGATGGCCGACACTGAAAACCAGAGCAGCAGTTGAGAAAGCAATGCCGTGGTCGGGGTAATATAATCAAAAGTCTCGACTTATGATTGGATATTTAAAGTATATCATACTTCGATATGACAAATAATTTGCATGTCTAACGTACGTCTTAAATGAAGAAGCAGTAAATTTTATAAAACAAGATGGCCGACACTGAAAACCAGAGCAGCAGTTGAGAAAGCAATGCCGTGGTCGGGGTAATATAATCAAAAGTCTCGACTTATGATTGGATATTTAAAGTATATCATACATCGATATGACAAATAATTTGCATGTCTCACGTATATTACGTCTTAAATGAAGAAGCAGTAAATTTTATAAAACAAGATGGCCGACACAGTAAATTTTATAAAACAGATGGCCGACACTGAAAACCAGAGCAGCAGTTGAGAAAGCAATGCCGTGGTTGGGGTAATATAATCAAAAGTCTCGACTTATGATTGGATATTTAAAGTATATCATACTTCGATATGACAAATAATTTGCATGTCTAACGTACGTCTTAAATGAAGAAGCAGTAAATTTTATAAAACAAGATGGCCGACACTGAAAACCAGAGCAGCAGTTGAGAAAGCAATGCCGTGTCGGGGTAATATAATCAAAAGTCTCGACTTATGATTGGATATTTAAAGTATATCATACTTCGATATGACAAATAATTTGCATGTCTAACGTACGTCTTAAATGAAGAAGCAGTAAATTTTATAAAACAAGATGGCCGACACTGAAAACCAGAGCAGCAGTTGAGAAAGCAATGCCGTGGTCGGGGTAATATAATCAAAAGTCTCGACTTATGATTGGATATTTAAAGTATATCATACTTCGATATGACAAATAATTTGCATGTCTAACGTACGTCTTAAATGAAGAAGCAGTAAATTTTATAAAACAAGATGGCCGACACTGAAAACCAGAGCAGCAGTTGAGAAAGCAATGCCGTGGTTGGGGTAATATAATCAAAAGTCTCGACTTATGATTGGATATTTAAAGTATATCATACTTCGATATGACAAATAATTTGCATGTCTAACGTACGTCTTAAATGAAGAAGCAGTAAATTTTATAAAACAAGATGGCCGACACTGAAAACCAGAGCAGCAGTTGAGAAAGCAATGCCGTGGTCGGGGTAATATAATCAAAAGTCTCGACTTATGATTGGATATTTAAAGTATATCATACTTCGATATGACAAATAATTTGCATGTCTAACGTACGTCTTAAATGAAGAAGCAGTAAATTTTATAAAACAAGATGGCCGACACTGAAAACCAGAGCAGCAGTTGAGAAAGCAATGCCGTGGTCGGGGTAATATAATCAAAAGTCTCGACTTATGATTGGATATTTAAAGTATATCATACTTCGATATGACAAATAATTTGCATGTCTAACGTACGTCTTAAATGAAGAAGCAGTAAATTTTATAAAACAAGATGGCCGACACTGAAAACCAGAGCAGCAGTTGAGAAAGCAATGCCGTGGTCGGGGTAATATAATCAAAAGTCTCGACTTATGATTGGATATTTAAAGTATATCATACTTCGATATGACAAATAATTTGCATGTCTAACGTACGTCTTAAATGAAGAAGCAGTAAATTTTATAAAACAAGATGGCCGACACTGAAAACCAGAGCAGCAGTTGAGAAAGCAATGCCGTGGTCGGGGTAATATAATCAAAAGTCTCGACTTATGATTGGATATTTAAAGTATATCATACTTCGATATGACAAATAATTTGCATGTCTAACGTATATTACGTCTTAAATGAAGAAGCAGTAAATTTTATAAAACAAGATGCCCGACACTGAAAACCAGAGCAGCAGTTGAGAAAGCAATGCCGTTGTCGGGGTAATATAATCAAAAGTCTCGACTTATGATTGGATATTTAAAGTATATCATACTTCGATATGACAAATAATTTGCATGTCTAACGTACGTCTTAAATGAAGAAGCAGTAAATTTTATAAAACAAGATGGCCGACACTGAAAACCAGAGCAGCAGTTGAGAAAGCAATGCCGTGGTCGGGGTAATATAATCAAAAGTCTCGACTTATGATTGGATATTTAAAGTATATCATACTTCGATATGACAAATAATTTGCATGTCTAACGTACGTCTTAAATGAAGAAGCAGTAAATTTTATAAAACAAGATGGCCGACACTGAAAACCAGAGCAGCAGTTGAGAAAGCAATGCCGTGGTCGGGGTAATATAATCAAAAGTCTCGACTTATGATTGGATATTTAAAGTATATCATACTTCGATATGACAAATAATTTGCATGTCTAACGTACGTCTTAAATGAAGAAGCAGTAAATTTTATAAAACAAGATGGCCGACACTGAAAACCAGAGCAGCAGTTGAGAAAGCAATGCCGTGGTCGGGGTAATATAATCAAAAGTCTCGACTTATGATTGGATATTTAAAGTATATCATACTTCGATATGACAAATAATTTGCATGTCTAACGTATATTACGTCTTAAATGAAGAAGCAGTAAATTTTATAAAACAAGATGGCCGACACTGAAAACCAGAGCAGCAGTTGAGAAAGCAATGCCGTTGTCGGGGTAATATAATCAAAAGTCTCGACTTATGATTGGATATTTAAAGTATATCATACATCGATATGACAAATAATTTGCATGTCTAACGTATATTACGTCTTAAATGAAGAAGCAGTAAATTTTATAAAACAAGATGGCCGACACAGTAAATTGTATAAAACAAGATGCTCGACACTGAAAACCAGAGCAGCAGTTGAGAAAGCAATGCCGTGGTCGGGGTAATATAATCAAAAGTCTCGACTTATGATTGGATATTTAAAGTATATCATACTTCGATATGACAAATAATTTGCATGTCTAACGTACGTCTTAAATGAAGAAGCAGTAAATTTTATAAAACAAGATGGCCGACACTGAAAACCAGAGCAGCAGTTGAGAAAGCAATGCCGTGGTCGGGGTAATATAATCAAAAGTCTCGACTTATGATTGGATATTTAAAGTATATCATACTTCGATATGACAAATAATTTGCATGTCTAACGTACGTCTTAAATGAAGAAGCAGTAAATTTTATAAAACAAGATGGCCGACACTGAAAACCAGAGCAGCAGTTGAGAAAGCAATGCCGTGGTCGGGGTAATATAATCAAAAGTCTCGACTTATGATTGGATATTTAAAGTATATCATACTTCGATATGACAAATAATTTGCATGTCTAACGTACGTCTTAAATGAAGAAGCAGTAAATTTTATAAAACAAGATGGCCGACACTGAAAACCAGAGCAGCAGTTGAGAAAGCAATGCCGTGGTCGGGGTAATATAATCAAAAGTCTCGACTTATGATTGGATATTTAAAGTATATCATACTTCGATATGACAAATAATTTGCATGTCTAACGTACGTCTTAAATGAAGAAGCAGTAAATTTTATAAAAAACAAGATGGCCGACACTGAAAACCAGAGCAGCAGTTGAGAAAGCAATGCCGTGGTCGGGGTAATATAATCAAAAGTCTCGACTTATGATTGGATATTTAAAGTATATCATACTTCGATATGACAAATAATTTGCATGTCTAACGTACGTCTTAAATGAAGAAGCAGTAAATTTTATAAAACAAGATGGCCGACACTGAAAACCAGAGCAGCAGTTGAGAAAGCAATGCCGTGGTCGGGGTAATATAATCAAAAGTCTCGACTTATGATTGGATATTTAAAGTATATCATACTTCGATATGACAAATAATTTGCATGTCTAACGTATATTACGTCTTAAATGAAGAAGCAGTAAATTTTATAAAACAAGATGGCCGACACTGAAAACCAGAGCAGCAGTTGAGAAAGCAATGCCGTGGTCGGGGTAATATAATCAAAAGTCTCGACTTATGATTGGATATTTAAAGTATATCATACTTCGATATGACAAATAATTTGCATGTCTAACGTACGTCTTAAATGAAGAAGCAGTAAATTTTATAAAACAAGATGGCCGACACTGAAAACCAGAGCAGCAGTTGAGAAAGCAATGCCGTGGTCGGGGTAATATAATCAAAAGTCTCGACTTATGATTGGATATTTAAAGTATATCATACTTCGATATGACAAATAATTTGCATGTCTAACGTACGTCTTAAATGAAGAAGCAGTAAATTTTATAAAACAAGATGGCCGACACTGAAAACCAGAGCAGCAGTTGAGAAAGCAATGCCGTGGTCGGGGTAATATAATCAAAAGTCTCGACTTATGATTGGATATTTAAAGTATATCATACTTCGATATGACAAATAATTTGCATGTCTAACGTACGTCTTAAATGAAGAAGCAGTAAATTTTATAAAACAAGATGGCCGACACTGAAAACCAGAGCAGCAGTTGAGAAAGCAATGCCGTGGTCGGGGTAATATAATCAAAAGTCTCGACTTATGATTGGATATTTAAAGTATATCATACTTCGATATGACAAATAATTTGCATGTCTAACGTATATTACGTCTTAAATGAAGAAGCAGTAAATTTTATAAAACAAGATGGCCGACACTGAAAACCAGAGCAGCAGTTGAGAAAGCAATGCCGTTGTCGGGGTAATATAATCAAAAGTCTCGACTTATGATTGGATATTTAAAGTATATCATACTCGATATGACAAATAATTTGCATGTCTCAACGTATATTACGTCTTAAATGAAGAAGCAGTAAATTTTATAAAACAAGATGGCCGACACAGTAAATTTTATAAAACAAGATGGCCGACACTGAAAACCAGAGCAGCAGTTGAGAAAGCAATGCCGTGGTTGGGGTAATATAATCAAAAGTCTCGACTTATGATTGGATATTTAAAGTATATCATACTTCGATATGACAAATAATTTGCATGTCTAACGTACGTCTTAAATGAAGAAGCAGTAAATTTTTATAAAACAAGATGGCCGACACTGAAAACCAGAGCAGCAGTTGAGAAAGCAATGCCGTGGTCGGGGTAATATAATCAAAAGTCTCGACTTATGATTGGATATTTAAAGTATATCATACTTCGATATGACAAATAATTTGCATGTCTAACGTACGTCTTAAATGAAGAAGCAGTAAATTTTATAAAACAAGATGGCCGACACTGAAAACCAGAGCAGCAGTTGAGAAAGCAATGCCGTGGTCGGGGTAATATAATCAAAAGTCTCGACTTATGATTGGATATTTAAAGTATATCATACTTCGATATGACAAATAATTTGCATGTCTAACGTACGTCTTAAATGAAGAAGCAGTAAATTTTATAAAACAAGATGGCCGACACTGAAAACCAGAGCAGCAGTTGAGAAAGCAATGCCGTGGTCGGGGTAATATAATCAAAAGTCTCGACTTATGATTGGATATTTAAAGTATATCATACTTCGATATGACAAATAATTTGCATGTCTAACGTACGTCTTAAATGAAGAAGCAGTAAATTTTATAAAACAAGATGGCCGACACTGAAAACCAGAGCAGCAGTTGAGAAAGCAATGCCGTGGTGGGGTAATATAATCAAAAGTCTCGACTTATGATTGGATATTTAAAGTATATCATACTTCGATATGACAAATAATTTGCATGTCTAACGTACGTCTTAAATGAAGAAGCAGTAAATTTTATAAAACAAGATGGCCGACACTGAAAACCAGAGCAGCAGTTGAGAAAGCAATGCCGTGGTCGGGGTAATATAATCAAAAGTCTCGACTTATGATTGGATATTTAAAGTATATCATACTTCGATATGACAAATAATTTGCATGTCTAACGTACGTCTTAAATGAAGAAGCAGTAAATTTTATAAAACAAGATGGCCGACACTGAAAACCAGAGCAGCAGTTGAGAAAGCAATGCCGTGGTCGGGGTAATATAATCAAAAGTCTCGACTTATGATTGGATATTTAAAGTATATCATACTTCGATATGACAAATAATTTGCATGTCTAACGTATATTACGTCTTAAATGAAAAGCAGTAAATTTTATAAAACAAGATGGCCGACACTGAAAACCAGAGCAGCAGTTGAGAAAGCAATGCCGTGGTCGGGGTAATATAATCAAAAGTCTCGACTTATGATTGGATATTTAAAGTATATCATACTTCGATATGACAAATAATTTGCATGTCTCACGTATATTACGTCTTAAATGAAGAAGCAGTAAATTTTATAAAACAAGATGGCCGACACAGTAAATTTTATAAAACAAGATGGCCGACACTGAAAACCAGAGCAGCAGTTGAGAAAGCAATGCCGTGGTTGGGGTAATATAATCAAAAGTCTCGACTTATGATTGGATATTTAAAGTATATCATACTTCGATATGACAAATAATTTGCATGTCTAACGTACGTCTTAAATGAAGAAGCAGTAAATTTTATAAAACAAGATGGCCGACACTGAAAACCAGAGCAGCAGTTGAGAAAGCAATGCCGTGGTCGGGGTAATATAATCAAAAGTCTCGACTTATGATTGGATATTTAAAGTATATCATACTTCGATATGACAAATAATTTGCATGTCTAACGTACGTCTTAAATGAAGAAGCAGTAAATTTTATAAAACAAGATGGCCGACACTGAAAACCAGAGCAGCAGTTGAGAAAGCAATGCCGTGGTCGGGGTAATATAATCAAAAGTCTCGACTTATGATTGGATATTTAAAGTATATCATACTTCGATATGACAAATAATTTGCATGTCTAACGTACGTCTTAAATGAAGAAGCAGTAAATTTTATAAAACAAGATGGCCGACACTGAAAACCAGAGCAGCAGTTGAGAAAGCAATGCCGTGGTCGGGGTAATATAATCAAAAGTCTCGACTTATGATTGGATATTTAAAGTATATCATACTTCGATATGACAAATAATTTGCATGTCTAACGTACGTCTTAAATGAAGAAGCAGTAAATTTTATAAAACAAGATGGCCGACACTGAAAACCAGAGCAGCAGTTGAGAAAGCAATGCCGTGGTCGGGGTAATATAATCAAAAGTCTCGACTTATGATTGGATATTTAAAGTATATCATACTTCGATATGACAAATAATTTGCATGTCTAACGTACGTCTTAAATGAAGAAGCAGTAAATTTTATAAAACAAGATGGCCGACACTGAAAACCAGAGCAGCAGTTGAGAAAGCAATGCCGTGGTCGGGGTAATATAATCAAAAGTCTCGACTTATGATTGGATATTTAAAGTATATCATACTTCGATATGACAAATAATTTGCATGTCTAACGTACGTCTTAAATGAAGAAGCAGTAAATTTTATAAAACAAGATGGCCGACACTGAAAACCAGAGCAGCAGTTGAGAAAGCAATGCCGTGGTCGGGGTAATATAATCAAAAGTCTCGACTTATGATTGGATATTTAAAGTATATCATACTTCGATATGACAAATAATTTGCATGTCTAACGTACGTCTTAAATGAAGAAGCAGTAAATTTTATAAAACAAGATGGCCGACACTGAAAACCAGAGCAGCAGTTGAGAAAGCAATGCCGTGGTCGGGGTAATATAATCAAAAGTCTCGACTTATGATTGGATATTTAAAGTATATCATACATCGATATGACAAATAATTTGCATGTCTCACGTATATTACGTCTTAAATGAAGAAGCAGTAAATTTTATAAAACAAGATGGCCGACACAGTAATTTTTATAAAACAAGATGGCCGACACTGAAAACCAGAGCAGCAGTTGAGAAAGCAATGCCGTGGTTGGGGTAATATAATCAAAAGTCTCGACTTATGATTGGATATTTAAAGTATATCATACTTCGATATGACAAATAATTTGCATGTCTAACGTACGTCTTAAATGAAGAAGCAGTAAATTTTATAAAACAAGATGGCCGACACTGAAAACCAGAGCAGCAGTTGAGAAAGCAATGCCGTTGTCGGGGTAATATAATCAAAAGTCTCGACTTATGATTGGATATTTAAAGTATATCATACTTCGATATGACAAATAATTTGCATGTCTAACGTACGTCTTAAATGAAGAAGCAGTAAATTTTATAAAACAAGATGGCCGACACTGAAAACCAGAGCAGCAGTTGAGAAAGCAATGCCGTGGTCGGGGTAATATAATCAAAAGTCTCGACTTATGATTGGATATTTAAAGTATATCATACTTCGATATGACAAATAATTTGCATGTCTAACGTACGTCTTAAATGAAGAAGCAGTAAATTTTATAAAACAAGATGGCCGACACTGAAAACCAGAGCAGCAGTTGAGAAAGCAATGCCGTGGTCGGGGTAATATAATCAAAAGTCTCGACTTATGATTGGATATTTAAAGTATATCATACTTCGATATGACAAATAATTTGCATGTCTAACGTACGTCTTAAATGAAGAAGCAGTAAATTTTATAAAACAAGATGGCCGACACTGAAAACCAGAGCAGCAGTTGAGAAAGCAATGCCGTGGTCGGGTAATATAATCAAAAGTCTCGACTTATGATTGGATATTTAAAGTATATCATACTTCGATATGACAAATAATTTGCATGTCTAACGTACGTCTTAAATGAAGAAGCAGTAAATTTTATAAAACAAGATGGCCGACACTGAAAACCAGAGCAGCAGTTGAGAAAGCAATGCCGTGGTCGGGGTAATATAATCAAAAGTCTCGACTTATGATTGGATATTTAAAGTATATCATACTTCGATATGACAAATAATTTGCATGTCTAACGTACGTCTTAAATGAAGAAGCAGTAAATTTTATAAAACAAGATGGCCGACACTGAAAACCAGAGCAGCAGTTGAGAAAGCAATGCCGTGGTCGGGGTAATATAATCAAAAGTCTCGACTTATGATTGGATATTTAAAGTATATCATACTTCGATATGACAAATAATTTGCATGTCTAACGTACGTCTTAAATGAAGAAGCAGTAAATTTTATAAAACAAGATGGCCGACACTGAAAACCAGAGCAGCAGTTGAGAAAGCAATGCCGTGGTCGGGGTAATATAATCAAAAGTCTCGACTTATGATTGGATATTTAAAGTATATCATACTTCGATATGACAAATAATTTGCATGTCTAACGTATATTACGTCTTAAATGAAAAGCAGTAAATTTTATAAAACAAGATGGCCGACACTGAAAACAGAGCAGCAGTTGAGAAAGCAATGCCGTTGTCGGGGTAATATAATCAAAAGTCTCGACTTATGATTGGATATTTAAAGTATATCATACTTCGATATGACAAATAATTTGCATGTCTAACGTACGTCTTAAATGAAGAAGCAGTAAATTTTATAAAACAAGATGGCCGACACTGAAAACCAGAGCAGCAGTTGAGAAAGCAATGCCGTGGTGGGGTAATATAATCAAAAGTCTCGACTTATGATTGGATATTTAAAGTATATCATACTTCGATATGACAAATAATTTGCATGTCTAACGTACGTCTTAAATGAAGAAGCAGTAAATTTTATAAAACAAGATGGCCGACACTGAAAACCAGAGCAGCAGTTGAGAAAGCAATGCCGTGGTCGGGGTAATATAATCAAAAGTCTCGACTTATGATTGGATATTTAAAGTATATCATACTTCGATATGACAAATAATTTGCATGTCTAACGTACGTCTTAAATGAAGAAGCAGTAAATTTTATAAAACAAGATGGCCGACACTGAAAACCAGAGCAGCAGTTGAGAAAGCAATGCCGTGGTCGGGGTAATATAATCAAAAGTCTCGACTTATGATTGGATATTTAAAGTATATCATACTTCGATATGACAAATAATTTGCATGTCTAACGTATATTACGTCTTAAATGAAGAAGCAGTAAATTTTATAAAACAAGATGCCGACACTGAAAACGAGCAGCAGTTGAGAAAGCAATGCCGTTGTCGGGGTAATATAATCAAAAGTCTCCACTTATGATTGGATATTTAAAGTATATCATACTTCGATATGACAAATAATTTGCATGTCTCACGTATATTACGTCTTAAATGAAGAAGCAGTAAATTTTATAAAACAAGATGGCCGACACAGTAAATTTTATAAAACAAGATGGCCGACACTGAAAACCAGAGCAGCAGTTGAGAAAGCAATGCCGTGGTTGGGGTAATATAATCAAAAGTCTCGACTTATGATTGGATATTTAAAGTATATCATACTTCGATATGACAAATAATTTGCATGTCTAACGTACGTCTTAAATGAAGAAGCAGTAAATTTTATAAAACAAGATGGCCGACACTGAAAACCAGAGCAGCAGTTGAGAAAGCAATGCCGTGGTTGGGGTAATATAATCAAAAGTCTCGACTTATGATTGGATATTTAAAGTATATCATACTTCGATATGACAAATAATTTGCATGTCTAACGTACGTCTTAAATGAAGAAGCAGTAAATTTTATAAAACAAGATGGCCGACACTGAAAACCAGAGCAGCAGTTGAGAAAGCAATGCCGTGGTTGGGGTAATATAATCAAAAGTCTCGACTTATGATTGGATATTTAAAGTATATCATACTTCGATATGACAAATAATTTGCATGTCTAACGTACGTCTTAAATGAAGAAGCAGTAAATTTTATAAAACAAGATGGCCGACACTGAAAACCAGAGCAGCAGTTGAGAAAGCAATGCCGTGGTCGGGGTAATATAATCAAAAGTCTCGACTTATGATTGGATATTTAAAGTATATCATACTTCGATATGACAAATAATTTGCATGTCTAACGTACGTCTTAAATGAAGAAGCAGTAAATTTTATAAAACAAGATGGCCGACACTGAAAACCAGAGCAGCAGTTGAGAAAGCAATGCCGTGGTCGGGGTAATATAATCAAAAGTCTCGACTTATGATTGGATATTTAAAGTATATCATACTTCGATATGACAAATAATTTGCATGTCTAACGTACGTCTTAAATGAAGAAGCAGTAAATTTTATAAAACAAGATGGCCGACACTGAAAACCAGAGCAGCAGTTGAGAAAGCAATGCCGTGGTCGGGGTAATATAATCAAAAGTCTCGACTTATGATTGGATATTTAAAGTATATCATACTTCGATATGACAAATAATTTGCATGTCTAACGTATATTACGTCTTAAATGAAGAAGCAGTAAATTTATAAAACAAGAAGATGCCGACACTGAAAACCAGAGCAGCAGTTGAGAAAGCAATGCCGTTGTCGGGGTAATATAATCAAAAGTCTCGACTTATGATTGGATATTTAAAGTATATCATACTTCGATATGACAAATAATTTGCATGTCTAACGTACGTCTTAAATGAAGAAGCAGTAAATTTTATAAAACAAGATGGCCGACACTGAAAACCAGAGCAGCAGTTGAGAAAGCAATGCCGTGGTCGGGGTAATATAATCAAAAGTCTCGACTTATGATTGGATATTTAAAGTATATCATACTTCGATATGACAAATAATTTGCATGTCTAACGTACGTCTTAAATGAAGAAGCAGTAAATTTTATAAAACAAGATGGCCGACACTGAAAACCAGAGCAGCAGTTGAGAAAGCAATGCCGTGGTCGGGGTAATATAATCAAAAGTCTCGACTTATGATTGGATATTTAAAGTATATCATACTTCGATATGACAAATAATTTGCATGTCTAACGTACGTCTTAAATGAAGAAGCAGTAAATTTTATAAAACAAGATGGCCGACACTGAAAACCAGAGCAGCAGTTGAGAAAGCAATGCCGTGGTCGGGGTAATATAATCAAAAGTCTCGACTTATGATTGGATATTTAAAGTATATCATACTTCGATATGACAAATAATTTGCATGTCTAACGTATATTACGTCTTAAATGAAAAGCAGTAAATTTTATAAAACAAGATGCCGACACTGAAAACCAGAGCAGCAGTTGAGAAAGCAATGCCGTTGTCGGGGTAATATAATCAAAAGTCTCGACTTATGATTGGATATTTAAAGTATATCATACTTCGATATGACAAATAATTTGCATGTCTCACGTATATTACGTCTTAAATGAAGAAGCAGTAAATTTTATAAAACAAGATGGCCGACACAGTAAATTTTATAAACAAGATGGCCGACACTGAAAACCAGAGCAGCAGTTGAGAAAGCAATGCCGTGGTTGGGGTAATATAATCAAAAGTCTCGACTTATGATTGGATATTTAAAGTATATCATACTTCGATATGACAAATAATTTGCATGTCTAACGTACGTCTTAAATGAAGAAGCAGTAAATTTTATAAAACAAGATGGCCGACACTGAAAACCAGAGCAGCAGTTGAGAAAGCAATGCCGTGGTTGGGGTAATATAATCAAAAGTCTCGACTTATGATTGGATATTTAAAGTATATCATACTTCGATATGACAAATAATTTGCATGTCTAACGTACGTCTTAAATGAAGAAGCAGTAAATTTTATAAAACAAGATGGCCGACACTGAAAACCAGAGCAGCAGTTGAGAAAGCAATGCCGTGGTCGGGGTAATATAATCAAAAGTCTCGACTTATGATTGGATATTTAAAGTATATCATACTTCGATATGACAAATAATTTGCATGTCTAACGTACGTCTTAAATGAAGAAGCAGTAAATTTTATAAAACAAGATGGCCGACACTGAAAACCAGAGCAGCAGTTGAGAAAGCAATGCCGTGGTCGGGGTAATATAATCAAAAGTCTCGACTTATGATTGGATATTTAAAGTATATCATACTTCGATATGACAAATAATTTGCATGTCTAACGTACGTCTTAAATGAAGAAGCAGTAAATTTTATAAAACAAGATGGCCGACACTGAAAACCAGAGCAGCAGTTGAGAAAGCAATGCCGTGTCGGGGTAATATAATCAAAAGTCTCGACTTATGATTGGATATTTAAAGTATATCATACTTCGATATGACAAATAATTTGCATGTCTAACGTACGTCTTAAATGAAGAAGCAGTAAATTTTATAAAACAAGATGGCCGACACTGAAAACCAGAGCAGCAGTTGAGAAAGCAATGCCGTGGTCGGGGTAATATAATCAAAAGTCTCGACTTATGATTGGATATTTAAAGTATATCATACTTCGATATGACAAATAATTTGCATGTCTAACGTATATTACGTCTTAAATGAAGAAGCAGTAAATTTTATAAAACAAGATGCCGACACTGAAAACCAGAGCAGCAGTTGAGAAAGCAATGCCGTGTCGGGGGTAATATAATCAAAAGTCTCGACTTATGATTGGATATTTAAAGTATATCATACTTCGATATGACAAATAATTTGCATGTCTAACGTACGTCTTAAATGAAGAAGCAGTAAATTTTATAAAACAAGATGGCCGACACTGAAAACCAGAGCAGCAGTTGAGAAAGCAATGCCGTGGTTGGGGTAATATAATCAAAAGTCTCGACTTATGATTGGATATTTAAAGTATATCATACTTCGATATGACAAATAATTTGCATGTCTAACGTACGTCTTAAATGAAGAAGCAGTAAATTTTATAAAACAAGATGGCCGACACTGAAAACCAGAGCAGCAGTTGAGAAAGCAATGCCGTGGTCGGGTAATATAATCAAAAGTCTCGACTTATGATTGGATATTTAAAGTATATCATACTTCGATATGACAAATAATTTGCATGTCTAACGTACGTCTTAAATGAAGAAGCAGTAAATTTTATAAAACAAGATGGCCGACACTGAAAACCAGAGCAGCAGTTGAGAAAGCAATGCCGTGGCGGGTAATATAATCAAAAGTCTCGACTTATGATTGGATATTTAAAATATATCATACTTCGATATGACAAATAATTTGCATGTCTAACGTATATTACGTCTTAAATGAAGAAGCAGTAAATTTTATAAAACAAAATGGCCGACACTGAAAACCAGAGCAGCAGTTGAGAAAGCAATGCCGTTGTCGGGGTAATATAATCAAAAGTCTCGACTTATGATTGGATATTTAAAGTATATCATACTTCGATATGACAAATAATTTGCATGTCTAACTTACGTCTTAAATGAAGAAGCAGTAAATTTTATAAAACAAGATGGCCGACAGTAAATTTTATAAAACAAGATGGCCGACACTGAAAACCAGAGCAGCAGTTGAGAAAGCAATGCCGTGGTTGGGGTAATATAATCAAAAGTCTCGACTTATGATTGGATATTTAAAGTATATCATACTTCGATATGACAAATAATTTGCATGTCTAACGTACGTCTTAAATGAAGAAGCAGTAAATTTTATAAAACAAGATGGCCGACACTGAAAACCAGAGCAGCAGTTGAGAAAGCAATGCCGTGGTTGGGGTAATATAATCAAAAGTCTCGACTTATGATTGGATATTTAAAGTATATCATACTTCGATATGACAAATAATTTGCATGTCTAACGTACGTCTTAAATGAAGAAGCAGTAAATTTTATAAAACAAGATGGCCGACACTGAAAACCAGAGCAGCAGTTGAGAAAGCAATGCCGTGGTCGGGGTAATATAATCAAAAGTCTCGACTTATGATTGGATATTTAAAGTATATCATACTTCGATATGACAAATAATTTGCATGTCTAACGTACGTCTTAAATGAAGAAGCAGTAAATTTTATAAAACAAGATGGCCGACACTGAAAACCAGAGCAGCAGTTGAGAAAGCAATGCCGTGTCGGGGTAATATAATCAAAAGTCTCGACTTATGATTGGATATTTAAAGTATATCATACTTCGATATGACAAATAATTTGCATGTCTAACGTACGTCTTAAATGAAGAAGCAGTAAATTTTATAAAACAAGATGGCCGACACTGAAAACCAGAGCAGCAGTTGAGAAAGCAATGCCGTGGTCGGGGTAATATAATCAAAAGTCTCGACTTATGATTGGATATTTAAAGTATATCATACTTCGATATGACAAATAATTTGCATGTCTAACGTACGTCTTAAATGAAGAAGCAGTAAATTTTATAAAACAAGATGGCCGACACTGAAAACCAGAGCAGCAGTTGAGAAAGCAATGCCGTGGTCGGGGTAATATAATCAAAAGTCTCGACTTATGATTGGATATTTAAAGTATATCATACTTCGATATGACAAATAATTTGCATGTCTAACGTATATTACGTCTTAAATGAAGAAGCAGTAAATTTTATAAAACAAGATGGCCGACACTGAAAACCAGAGCAGCAGTTGAGAAAGCAATGCGTTGGTCGGGGTAATATAATCAAAAGTCTCGACTTATGATTGGATATTTAAAGTATATCATACTTCGATATGACAAATAATTTGCATGTCTAACGTATATTACGTCTTAAATGAAGAAGCAGTAAATTTTATAAAACAAGATGGCCGACACTGAAAACCAGAGCAGCAGTTGAGAAAGCAATGCCGTGTCGGGGTAATATAATCAAAAGTCTCGACTTATGATTGGATATTTAAAGTATATCATACTTCGATATGACAAATAATTTGCATGTCTAACGTATATTACGTCTTAAATGAAGAAGCAGTAAATTTTATAAAACAAGATGGCCGACACTGAAAACCAGAGCAGCAGTTGAGAAAGCAATGCCGTTGTCGGGGTAATATAATCAAAAGTCTCGACTTATGATTGGATATTTAAAGTATATCATACTTCGATATGACAAATAATTTGCATGTCTAACGTACGTCTTAAATGAAGAAGCAGTAAATTTTATAAAACAAGATGGCCGACACTGAAAACCAGAGCAGCAGTTGAGAAAGCAATGCCGTTGGTCGGGGTAATATAATCAAAAGTCTCGACTTATGATTGGATATTTAAAGTATATCATACTTCGATATGACAAATAATTTGCATGTCTAACGTACGTCTTAAATGAAGAAGCAGTAAATTTTATAAAACAAGATGGCCGACACTGAAAACCAGAGCAGCAGTTGAGAAAGCAATGCCGTGGTCGGGGTAATATAATCAAAAGTCTCGACTTATGATTGGATATTTAAAGTATATCATACTTCGATATGACAAATAATTTGCATGTCTAACGTACGTCTTAAATGAAGAAGCAGTAAATTTTATAAAACAAGATGGCCGACACTGAAAACCAGAGCAGCAGTTGAGAAAGCAATGCCGTGGTCGGGGTAATATAATCAAAAGTCTCGACTTATGATTGGATATTTAAAGTATATCATACTTCGATATGACAAATAATTTGCATGTCTAACGTATATTACGTCTTAAATGAAGAAGCAGTAAATTTTATAAAACAAGATGGCCGACACTGAAAACCAGAGCAGCAGTTGAGAAAGCAATGCCGTTGTCGGGGTAATATAATCAAAAGTCTCGACTTATGATTGGATATTTAAAGTATATCATACATCGATATGACAAATAATTTGCATGTCTAACGTATATTACGTCTTAAATGAAGAAGCAGTAAATTTTATAAAACAAGATGGCCGACACAGTAAATTTTATAAAACAAGATGGCGACACTGAAAACCAGAGCAGCAGTTGAGAAAGCAATGCCGTGGTCGGGGGGTAATATAATCAAAAGTCTCGACTTATGATTGGATATTTAAAGTATATCATACTTCGATATGACAAATAATTTGCATGTCTAACGTATATTACGTCTTAAATGAAGAAGCAGTAAATTTTATAAAACAAGATGGCCGACACTGAAAACCAGAGCAGCAGTTGAGAAAGCAATGCCGTTGTCGGGTAATATAATCAAAAGTCTCGACTTATGATTGGATATTTAAAGTATATCATACTTCGATATGACAAATAATTTGCATGTCTAACGTATATTACGTCTTAAATGAAGAAGCAGTAAATTTTATAAAACAAGATGGCCGACACTGAAAACCAGAGCAGCAGTTGAGAAAGCAATGCCGTGGTCGGGGTAATATAATCAAAAGTCTCGACTTATGATTGGATATTTAAAGTATATCATACTTCGATATGACAAATAATTTGCATGTCTAACGTACGTCTTAAATGAAGAAGCAGTAAATTTTATAAAACAAGATGGCCGACACTGAAAACCAGAGCAGCAGTTGAGAAAGCAATGCCGTGGTTGGGTAATATAATCAAAAGTCTCGACTTATGATTGGATATTTAAAGTATATCATACTTCGATATGACAAATAATTTGCATGTCTAACGTACGTCTTAAATGAAGAAGCAGTAAATTTTATAAAACAAGATGGCCGACACTGAAAACCAGAGCAGCAGTTGAGAAAGCAATGCCGTGGTCGGGTAATATAATCAAAAGTCTCGACTTATGATTGGATATTTAAAGTATATCATACTTCGATATGACAAATAATTTGCATGTCTAACGTTACGTCTTAAATGAAGAAGCAGTAAATTTTATAAACAAGATGGCCGACACTGAAAACCAGAGCAGCAGTTGAGAAAGCAATGCGTTGTCGGTGGGGGTAATATAATCAAAAGTCTCGACTTATGATTGGATATTTAAAGTATATCATACTTCGATATGACAAATAATTTGCATGTCTAACGTATATTACGTCTTAAATGAAGAAGCAGTAAATTTTATAAAACAAGATGGCCGACACTGAAACCAGAGCAGCAGTTGAGAAAGCAATGCCGTTGTCGGGGTAATATAATCAAAAGTCTCGACTTATGATTGGATATTTAAAGTATATCATACATCGATATGACAAATAATTTGCATGTCTCACGTATATTACGTCTTAAATGAAGAAGCAGTAAATTTTATAAAACAAGATGGCCGACACAGTAAATTTTATAAAACAAGATGGCCGACACTGAAAACCAGAGCAGCATGAGAAAGCAATGCCGTGGTTGGGGTAATATAATCAAAAGTCTCGACTTATGATTGGATATTTAAAGTATATCATACTTCGATATGACAAATAATTTGCATGTCTAACGTATATTACGTCTTAAATGAAGAAGCAGTAAATTTATAAAACAAGATGGCCGACACTGAAAACAGAGCAGCAGTTGAGAAAGCAATGCCGTTGGTCGGGGTAATATAATCAAAAGTCTCGACTTATGATTGGATATTTAAAGTATATCATACTTCGATATGACAAATAATTTGCATGTCTAACGTACGTCTTAAATGAAGAAGCAGTAAATTTTATAAAACAAGATGGCCGACACTGAAAACCAGAGCAGCAGTTGAGAAAGCAATGCCGTGGTCGGGGTAATATAATCAAAAGTCTCGACTTATGATTGGATATTTAAAGTATATCATACTTCGATATGACAAATAATTTGCATGTCTAACGTATATTACGTCTTAAATGAAGAAGCAGTAAATTTTATAAAACAAGATGGCCGACACTGAAAACCAGAGCAGCAGTTGAGAAAGCAATGCCGTGTCGGGGTAATATAATCAAAAGTCTCGACTTATGATTGGATATTTAAAGTATATCATACTTCGATATGACAAATAATTTGCATGTCTCACGTATATTACGTCTTAAATGAAGAAGCAGTAAATTTTATAAACAAGATGGCCGACACAGTAAATTTTATAAAACAAGATGGCCGACACTGAAAACCAGAGCAGCAGTTGAGAAAGCAATGCCGTTGGCGGGGTAATATAATCAAAAGTCTCGACTTATGATTGGATATTTAAAGTATATCATACTTCGATATGACAAATAATTTGCATGTCTAACGTATATTACGTCTTAAATGAAGAAGCAGTAAATTTTATAAAACAAGATGGCCGACACTGAAAACCAGAGCAGCAGTTGAGAAAGCAATGCCGTGTCGGGGTAATATAATCAAAAGTCTCGACTTATGATTGGATATTTAAAGTATATCATACTTCGATATGACAAATAATTTGCATGTCTAACGTATATTACGTCTTAAATGAAGAAGCAGTAAATTTTATAAAACAAGATGGCCGACACTGAAAACCAGAGCAGCAGTTGAGAAAGCAATGCCGTTGTCGGGGTAATATAATCAAAAGTCTCGACTTATGATTGGATATTTAAAGTATATCATACTTCGATATGACAAATAATTTGCATGTCTAACGTATATTACGTCTTAAATGAAAAGCAGTAAATTTATAAAAAACAAGATGGCCGACACTGAAAACCAGAGCAGCAGTTGAGAAAGCAATGCCGTTGTCGGGGTAATATAATCAAAAGTCTCGACTTATGATTGGATATTTAAAGTATATCATACATCGATATGACAAATAATTTGCATGTCTCACGTATATTACGTCTTAAATGAAGAAGCAGTAATTTTATAAAACAAGATGGCCGACACAGTAAATTTTATAAAACAAGATGGCCGACACTGAAAACCAGAGCAGCAGTTGAGAAAGCAATGCCGTTGTCGGGGTAATATAATCAAAAGTCTCGACTTATGATTGGATATTTAAAGTATATCATACTTCGATATGACAAATAATTTGCATGTCTAACGTACGTCTTAAATGAAGAAGCAGTAAATTTTATAAAACAAGATGGCCGACACTGAAAACCAGAGCAGCAGTTGAGAAAGCAATGCCGTGGTTGGGGTAATATAATCAAAAGTCTCGACTTATGATTGGATATTTAAAGTATATCATACTTCGATATGACAAATAATTTGCATGTCTAACGTACGTCTTAAATGAAGAAGCAGTAAATTTTATAAAACAAGATGGCCGACACTGAAACCAGAGCAGCAGTTGAGAAAGCAATGCCGTGGTCGGGGGTAATATAATCAAAAGTCTCGACTTATGATTGGATATTTAAAGTATATCATACTTCGATATGACAAATAATTTGCATGTCTAACGTATATTACGTCTTAAATGAAAAGCAGTAAATTTTATAAAACAAGATGCCGACACTGAAAACAGAGCAGCAGTTGAGAAAGCAATGCCGTTGTCGGGGTAATATAATCAAAAGTCTCGACTTATGATTGGATATTTAAAGTATATCATACATCGATATGACAAATAATTTGCATGTCTCACGTATATTACGTCTTAAATGAAGAAGCAGAATTATAAAACAAGATGGCCGACACAGTAAATTTTATAAAACAAGATGGCCGACACTGAAAACCAGAGCAGCAGTTGAGAAAGCAATGCCGTGGTCGGGGTAATATAATCAAAAGTCTCGACTTATGATTGGATATTTAAAGTATATCATACTTCGATATGACAAATAATTTGCATGTCTAACGTATATTACGTCTTAAATGAAGAAGCAGTAAATTTTATAAAACAAGATGGCCGACACTGAAAACCAGAGCAGCAGTTGAGAAAGCAATGCCGTTGTCGGGGTAATATAATCAAAAGTCTCGACTTATGATTGGATATTTAAAGTATATCATACTTCGATATGACAAATAATTTGCATGTCTAACGTATATACGTCTTAAATGAAGAAGCAGTAAATTTTATAAAACAAGATGGCCGACACTGAAAACAGAGCAGCAGTTGAGAAAGCAATGCCGTGGTCGGGGTAATATAATCAAAAGTCTCGACTATGATTGGATATTTAAAGTATATCATACTTCGATATGACAAATAATTTGCATGTCTAACGTATATTACGTCTTAAATGAAGAAGCAGTAAATTTTATAAAACAAGATGGCCGACACTGAAAACCAGAGCAGCAGTTGAGAAAGCAATGCCGTGGTCGGGGTAATATAATCAAAAGTCTCGACTTATGATTGGATATTTAAAGTATATCATACTTCGATATGACAAATAATTTGCATGTCTAACGTACGTCTTAAATGAAGAAGCAGTAAATTTTATAAAAACAAGATGGCCGACACTGAAAACCAGAGCAGCAGTTGAGAAAGCAATGCCGTGGTCGGTAATATAATCAAAAGTCTCGACTTATGATTGGATATTTAAAGTATATCATACTTCGATATGACAAATAATTTGCATGTCTAACGTACGTCTTAAATGAAGAAGCAGTAAATTTTATAAAACAAGATGCCGACACTGAAAACCAGAGCAGCAGTTGAGAAAGCAATGCCGTTGGTCGGGGTAATATAATCAAAAGTCTCGACTTATGATTGGATATTTAAAGTATATCATACTTCGATATGACAAATAATTTGCATGTCTAACGTATATTACGTCTTAAATGAAGAAGCAGTAAAATTTTATAAAACAAGATGGCCGACACTGAAAACCAGAGCAGCAGTTGAGAAAGCAATGCCGTGGTCGGGGTAATATAATCAAAAGTCTCGACTTATGATTGGATATTTAAAGTATATCATACTTCGATATGACAAATAATTTGCATGTCTAACGTATATTACGTCTTAAATGAAAAGCAGTAAATTTTATAAAACAAGATGGCCGACACTGAAAACAGAGCAGCAGTTGAGAAAGCAATGCCGTTGTCGGGGTAATATAATCAAAAGTCTCGACTTATGATTGGATATTTAAAGTATATCATACATCGATATGACAAATAATTTGCATGTCTCACGTATATTACGTCTTAAATGAAGAAGCAGTAAATTTTATAAAACAAGATGGCCGACACAGTAAATTTTATAAAACAAGATGGCCGACACTGAAAACCAGAGCAGCAGTTGAGAAAGCAATGCCGTGGTCGGGGTAATATAATCAAAAGTCTCGACTTATGATTGGATATTTAAAGTATATCATACTTCGATATGACAAATAATTTGCATGTCTAACGTACGTCTTAAATGAAGAAGCAGTAAATTTTATAAAACAAGATGGCCGACACTGAAAACCAGAGCAGCAGTTGAGAAAGCAATGCCGTGGTCGGGGTAATATAATCAAAAGTCTCGACTTATGATTGGATATTTAAAGTATATCATACTTCGATATGACAAATAATTTGCATGTCTAACGTACGTCTTAAATGAAGAAGCAGTAAATTTTATAAAACAAGATGGCCGACACTGAAACCAGAGCAGCAGTTGAGAAAGCAATGCCGTGGTCGGGGTAATATAATCAAAAGTCTCGACTTATGATTGGATATTTAAAGTATATCATACTTCGATATGACAAATAATTTGCATGTCTAACGTATATTACGTCTTAAATGAAAAGCAGTAAATTTTATAAAACAAGATGGCCGACACTGAAAACAGAGCAGCAGTTGAGAAAGCAATGCCGTTGTCGGGGTAATATAATCAAAAGTCTCGACTTATGATTGGATATTAAAGTATATCATACTTCGATATGACAAATAATTTGCATGTCTAACGTATATTACGTCTTAAATGAAGAAGCAGTAAATTTTATAAAACAAGATGGCCGACACAGTAAATTTTATAAAACAAGATGGCCGACACTGAAAACCAGAGCAGCAGTTGAGAAAGCAATGCCGTGGTCGGGGGGTAATATAATCAAAAGTCTCGACTTATGATTGGATATTTAAAGTATATCATACTTCGATATGACAAATAATTTGCATGTCTAACGTATATTACGTCTTAAATGAAGAAGCAGTAAATTTTATAAAACAAGATGGCCGACACTGAAACACCAGAGCAGCAGTTGAGAAAGCAATGCCGTTGTCGGGGTAATATAATCAAAAGTCTCGACTTATGATTGGATATTTAAAGTATATCATACTTCGATATGACAAATAATTTGCATGTCTAACGTATATTACGTCTTAAATGAAGAAGCAGTAAATTTTATAAAACAAGATGGCCGACACTGAAAACAGAGCAGCAGTTGAGAAAGCAATGCCGTTGTCGGGGTAATATAATCAAAAGTCTCGACTTATGATTGGATATTTAAAGTATATCATACTTCGATATGACAAATAATTTGCATGTCTAACGTACGTCTTAAATGAAGAAGCAGTAAATTTTATAAAACAAGATGGCCGACACTGAAAACCAGAGCAGCAGTTGAGAAAGCAATGCCGTGTCGGGGTAATATAATCAAAAGTCTCGACTTATGATTGGATATTTAAAGTATATCATACTTCGATATGACAAATAATTTGCATGTCTAACGTACGTCTTAAATGAAGAAGCAGTAAATTTTATAAAACAAGATGGCCGACACTGAAAACCAGAGCAGCAGTTGAGAAAGCAATGCCGTGGTCGGGGTAATATAATCAAAAGTCTCGACTTATGATTGGATATTTAAAGTATATCATACTTCGATATGACAAATAATTTGCATGTGTATACGTACGTCTTAATGAAGAAGCAGTAAATTTTATAAAACAAGATGGCCGACACTGAAAACCAGAGCAGCAGTTGAGAAAGCAATGCCGTGGTCGGGGTAATATAATCAAAAGTCTCGACTTATGATTGGATATTAAAGTATATCATACTTCGATATGACAAATAATTTGCATGTCTAACGTATATTACGTCTTAAATGAAGAAGCAGTAAATTTTATAAAACAAGATGCCGACACTGAAAACCAGAGCAGCAGTTGAGAAAGCAATGCCGTTGTCGGGGTAATATAATCAAAAGTCTCGACTTATGATTGGATATTTAAAGTATATCATACTTCGATATGACAAATAATTTGCATGTCTAACGTATATTACGTCTTAAATGAAGAAAGCAGTAAATTTTATAAAACAAGATGCCGACACTGAAAACCAGAGCAGCAGTTGAGAAAGCAATGCCGTTGTTCGGGGTAATATAATCAAAAGTCTCGACTTATGATTGGATATTTAAAGTATATCATACTTCGATATGACAAATAATTTGCATGTCTAACGTATATTACGTCTTAAATAGAGAAGCAGTAAATTTTATAAAACAAGATGGCCGACACTGAAAACCAGAGCAGCAGTTGAGAAAGCAATGCCGTTGGTCGGGTAATATAATCAAAAGTCTCGACTTATGATTGGATATTTAAAGTATATCATACTTCGATATGACAAATAATTTGCATGTCTAACGTATATTACGTCTTAAATGAAGAAGCAGTAAATTTTATAAAACAAGATGGCCGACACTGAAAACCAGAGCAGCAGTTGAGAAAGCAATGCCGTTGTCGGGGTAATATAATCAAAAGTCTCGACTTATGATTGGATATTTAAAGTATATCATACATCGATATGACAAATAATTTGCATGTCTAACGTATATTACGTCTTAAATGAAGAAGCAGTAAATTTTATAAAACAAGATGGCCGACACTGAAAACAGAGCAGCAGTTGAGAAAGCAATGCCGTTGTCGGGGTAATATAATCAAAAGTCTCGACTTATGATTGGATATTTAAAGTATATCATACTTCGATATGACAAATAATTTGCATGTCTAACGTATATTACGTCTTAAGATGAAAAGCAGTAAATTTTATAAAACAAGATGCTCCGACACTGAAAACAAGAGCAGCAGTTGAGAAAGCAATGCCGTTGTCGGGTTAATATAATCAAAAGTCTCGACTTATGATTGGATATTTAAAGTATATCATACTTCGATATGACAAATAATTTGCATGTCCACGTATATTACGTCTTAAATGAAGAAGCAGTAAATTTTATAAAACAAGAATGGCCGACACAGTAAATTTTATTAAAACAAGATGGCCGACACTGAAAACCAGAGCAGCAGTTGAGAAAGCAATGCCGTTGTCGGGGTAATATAATCAAAAGTCTCGACTTATGATTGGATATTTAAAGTATATCATACTTCGATATGACAAATAATTTGCATGTCTCACGTATATTACGTCTTAAATGAAGAAGCAGTAAATTTTATAAACAAGATGGCCGACACAGTAATTTTATAAAACAGATGGCCGACACTGAAAACCAGAGCAGCAGTTGAGAAAGCAATGCCGTGGTTGGGGTAATATAATCAAAAGTCTCGACTTTATGATTGGATATTTAAAGTATATCATACTTCGATATGACAAATAATTTGCATGTCTAACGATTACGTCTTAAATGAAGAAGCAGTAAATTTTATAAAACAAGATGGCCGACACTGAAAACCAGAGCAGCAGTTGAGAAAGCAATGCCGTGGTCGGGGGGTAATATAATCAAAAGTCTCGACTTATGATTGGATATTTAAAGTATATCATACTTCGATATGACAAATAATTTGCATGTCTAACGTACGTCTTAAATGAAGAAGCAGTAAATTTTATAAAACAAGATGGCCGACACTGAAAACCAGAGCAGCAGTTGAGAAAGCAATGCCGTTGTCGGGGGTAATATA